>NW_011888783.1:8098007-8109275 GCF_000151845.1 Pteropus vampyrus | reverse complement strand
AATAACACTATCCAACTCAGAATAAGAATTCAGCAATTAGATAATGCTTTATTTTGGCTCAAGAAAACATTGAGTGGTTAAGCACATGAGTACTAGTGTCAGATTGCCTGTGTCCTAATACTGACTTCATTTCTTACAAGTTTCTTGACTTCAGTCAGTGATTAAAATTTGTTTTACTTTACTTTTATCATGGTATTTTGGGAGGAACTTAGAGAGAAGTATCGGATACAAAAGAAGTCTTCAATATTAGCTATTATTATTTTAATCAATAGTTACAGAATATTTACAGCAGTATGTTCACAGAGAGGTTCTCTGCTTTATTGATTATGGCATTATTTATACATTCTTCATATTTTGAATCAAAAGTCAATTCAGAAATCTTCAGAACTGGTGCAATTTGGGGCAAGATACTTCTATTTTTTAGTATCTCGCTATAATAATTTTCCAAAGCTCCCTTTTAATCACTAATTATTGCAATACTCATGACTAAAATTCTAGTTTTATTACAGATACTTTTGTTACAGTATTAATTAAAAATTTTCCATAGCATTAATAAGAAACTCAATGATTTAGTGTCTGGATTTCACTGAGCAACTATTAAGTCCGTACACCATTACTGATTAGATCTGTATTTAGTGAAGAGAATTTAAAATTCAGTCTCCAGGTCAATTAGTGATATACCTTAATTTTAATCTCGCTTTAAAATATTCATCTAATATCAGTTTGCAAGAAGATAATAAGTATGAACATTTACAATTTTTGAACTTTACCATATAAAAAATAAAATGTATTTTCAAACTTTATCATATAAAAAAAAATATATTGAAACACATTATCTTCATTTATATCTATCACAAAATAGAACACACTCATCTAGAAATCCATTAATGTCAATGACTCATTTTATCCACTTTATGTTAGTTATTTTTTTAATAAGGGGTTGAAAAAATCAGAAAAAAAAGCATAAACAAAAATTAGCACTAGTGAAACTGGTAGGAGTTTAGAGCAGTGAAGTTCAAGGTCATTCATTAGATAGTAGAACTACCATGAAAAACAACAATGGGTGCTTTCTGCTTCTAGTCTGTGACAGTCAATCTAGAAACACAACTTTGGTCATTTAGCTAATTATTATAATTGTTAATTGCCTATGGCAATATCTGTTGCCACACTGTTTCAACTACAAAGCAAACATTTGACCACTCATGCATTTGTGTCTACTCATGCACACGTGTGTGTATGCATACACACACACACACACACACACACACACACACACACACACACTCACGCACACACTTTCCATAAAAATTTCTGTGGCTTCAGTTATTCTTCATACAAGATAATGGCAAAGTTGGACTTTTTATTTCTACTGATGAGCTATGATGTATGTTTATAAGGAAAGGGACTATTTCTAATTCGATTCAATTTAGTGAAGTACTATTCATGTTAATGTTACTTGACAAGGAATTTGACACCTTGGGATCCCAACCAATCTGACAAGTTCGATTTACTAAATTTAGCCTGAGGTCATAGTCATCTCAGTCATGCCAGAAAGGATGGCCTAAAACAATATAAGGGTTGTTTACAAATTTGAGAGCATCCCTCAGTCCCACTCGGATGCTCTCAGGAAATTTGTATCTACACTGGGGCCCAGAAAACCAAAAGGCCGTTTAAAAAATATTTAACAACTTGGGACAGAAATATAAAGCATCAAAGAATTAATTTCAAGAGAACATGAGCTAGAAGCTAACTTCAAATTAATTCTTTAACATATGGAATGGAATGGAAAATGTATTGGAATATAATATGGTCTAGACAGGCAATGTATCAAACTTTGGGAAAATAATTGTGACTATAAAACAATTACTCAAGAAGGAAAAATAAACTAGAGAAGGAGATGAACTCTAGCTTTCATACAGTCTAAGAAAAGTATTTAATCTGATGAGATAGGAGTACATATCAGAGATCACTGAATCCGGCTTTTTAAATCTATTTTTGGAAGAAAAAAACCTAATTTTTTTTTTCCTGAGAGTTTTCTTGTTTTATTTATCCCCAAATGAGCCTGACTTTGTAGTAATTCCTTCAAGCAGTGCTAGCTTAATGCAATACTAATATGTAGTCTAAAACTTGTTTTTGAAATTGCCAAATATATGTGCTTTAATCTAAAGTATAACCCTACCCATCGTGATCCTCAATCTAATCAGGATTTTTCTAGAAAAAATAATTTGGATAAAATTCTTTATATCATGATATTGGAGTTTTAACAGTTTATCAGTTAAAATTACAAAAATCTAGAAAATGTAGAAAAAGCAGGGGACAAGCAACATCAGTATAAGGTACATAAAAGAAAGTCATGTCCCCCAAATACAGCAAACTGTAGTGCAGCATGATGTTAACAACTGGGAAAATATTAGAAAAGAAAAATAGTACAGGAATTAACATATTCGAACCATAGAGAAGGAAGTTTTATAGTGATATTTTTTCAGAAGTCTTGTTTCATAAAAATATCATCATACATATATTTTCTGTCTATATAAAAATAATGCATTTAAAAATTTTTTATAATATGGTAGTAAAGAAGAAAAAAATTAATCATCTATAATGTCATTTTAAGGATGATCAACATTTTCTTTATCATTTCAAATACCTCATTATGTTTATATACATGCAAATATACACATGTATACTCTCTCTCTCTGTCTGTCTCTCATACACACAAACATACACAGACACCCCTTCACACAAATGGAATTGACAATACATGTTGCTTCTTACTGTGAGGATCTTTTATCAATTCTGTCCTATTCTCTCTCCCATTCCACTCTTGCTCTTGACTTTCAACAAGTCATTTATGTTGTGGATTTGTTGTGAATTTGTTGCGGATTGCTTTACCCTGTTTTCAAAGATGATTTGATTGTTCATGTGTGCGCGCGCACACACACACACACACACAATACATATAATATAATGATACAAAATTTTTATTATTGTAGGATCGGTATAATGTATATTCTTCTTTATTGTGCTTCATCATGCTTTTTGGGTGAGGGATTGCCTGAGAATGATTTGTAGAAATCACTCCCTTTCAACTGGCATAATTTTTTTTCCGCTGGAAGATACTCTATTGTATAAATTTATTAATATTTATTCAAATAATCTCTATAGAACTTTCTGATTTTCTCTCTTTCTTTACATGTAAATGTTTCCATATTTACCTAATAGGAAAATTGTCTCATTTAATTATAATGTTAATATCTATTGCTAGATTAGTTTCCAAAAAAAATTGTTTAAGAAACAAATTTCTATCAGCAATGTAATGAGAATATCCCTTTTCCTGAATATCACCCAACAGTGGCTGCTATCCTTTTTTTTTGTTTCTTTGTGAGAAATGATACATCATTTTTACTTTCAATTAACTAGGTAATGTGAAATTAAGCATCTTTTATCATAGTTTGAGCTGTTAGATTTATGTTTCTTTAAATTGCCTAATAGGCTTTTTCAATTTTTTCTATTAAGTTTTTTCTCTTTTAATCTTTGAAGGAGTTTTTTGAATATTATCAATATCATTTTGATTTGTTATTTGTGCTGAACACATTTTTCTCAATCTGTCATTTTGGGTTTTTTTTTTTTTTTTTTTTTTGCCTTGGTTTATTTTTTCAATTTTAATTTTTTAAAACATTTATCTTTGTCTCTATAGTTTTTAGTTTTCTGACTTGCTTTAAAACTCTTGCAACACCTAAGATATATTCTTTTATTCTTCTTCTAAGGTATATTATTGTACATATTTTATTGTATACATGTAGATACACTGTGTATATGTATACACATTTTATTATTTATACATTCTTCTAAAATGTATAATGTATAAATGTATTATTATATTAGTTTATTTAAATATACTTGCAAGTTAAGGTTCAACTTCATGAGGTTTAACAAACTATGACCATTGTTGTAATAGATTAACTTTATGTAAATATTAAGATATATTGCTAGATTCTATTTTAATTTGTTTCTACTTGTCTATTCCTGAACCAGTGTCATCTAAGTAAAGGTGCCTGTGTGCATGCACGTGCATGCATGCATATGCTATACACACACCTTCATAGACACACACACATACACACCTCTTCTGGGCACAGTATACAGTTAAAGAAGGTGATATAGAGTTCAAATTCAGGCAAGTAAATTACTCCATAGCTGACATTTGATATTCATGTAACCAATAAATCATGTGTTTCAAATTCCTTATGAAATATAATATTAACATGTAATATTAATATATAGCATAAACAGACAATTGATTAAAATAACATAACAATACATAAGCTTGTAAGGGGATCGCATGAGTTTATATACTTTATCTATTTATATACCTTATATATTTTATGCATTGCCATACTTTTTGTTCATCTTCATTTCTTCATCTTTCACTTTTAAGTACCTCATAGATTTCTCTTCTGACTAATTTTTTTCTTTCTGTAATGTAGTGGATGCTATGCTGTCTCACCCAGGTGTCCCTGCTAGGACAGAGGCACTCATTTTCTCCTGCTGCTGGGACTGTTAGCTGGCAATTTCTCTCATCTAAGTCCCTCTCTGGAACTTGCCCCAGCTGAAGAGTTACCTCATCCAAGGCCATGCTTCCTCCAAGAGGCAGCCTCCTTGCAATGACTAATGAGGGTACCTAAAATCTGGGCTCTCTTACCCAATTTAGAACAAATATTAAGAGTCATTCCAGCTCCACAGCTCTCTATTGGATTGGTTGAGACCTTTGTTACAAAAGTATTAAGTTAAAATTTCTCCTTTGCTAATTCTTCTTCCTTCACTCCTTATAGGTATTGGTCCCGAAAATATTTATCAGTATACTTCCTGCAGGTAAATCTCCATCTCCAAATCTGCTTCTCAGGGATTCCATCCTGAGATAGGTAGTTTCTCCATCACTTTACTCAGATGGTTTGTGTTAGTGATAGATGCCCTGAATCTTTCAGTATCTCAAAACATCTTTCTTTTGCCCTGAGAGAAGAATGTATTCTTTACTGCAGATAATATTTTTAATTCATATTTTTTCTTTTTGTATTCTATAGATATCATCTCACTGCCTTATAGCTTTTAATATAGTAGTTGATGAGAATTGTGATATGATTGATTGTATTCATTAGAATTTCATTCTTCTAGATATTTATTCCATATTTTATAATCATCAGTAGAATCAAGTGTATATAATATAGTAGGCTAAGTATAGGAGTGTGGGTCTTTATGAAATCAATTTTGTAAGGAATATTTGAGCATCTTTATTCTTAGGGGTTCAAGTTTCCTCAAATGGAGGAAATGTTCTTATATTAATTTCTTGTGTTCTATCTTATGCCTTATCTGTTCTTTTTGAAGACCAACTATTTACATATTTGATATCCTGTATCCATATGACAAGTTGTCACTTTTTTCATTACCTTTCATCTTTGTTTTGTTTTTTGAGATATTCTTCCACTTAATTTTCAACCAATTTTCTTTTTAGGTTCACATATTAAATCTTTAATTAAAATTCTATGTATTATATTTCAAAATATGTATCTTTAATATTGTCATTATTTTTAAATTTATTTTCTTCTGTCCACTCTAGAAATTTTACTTCACTTAGAGTTGCCTGTTTTACTGGATCCTCTTAGGCTAATTTCATTTCTTGTATTCATGTTTCTAGTCACTCTGGTAGTCTGAATCGTAGAAAACCAATACCTGAGTGATGGGAAACAGAGGAGTCCATTCTCTTAAAAGTCTTATGATATTTTAAAAGTAACTGGTGAAATGCTAGAAGAAGCTTTACTGCTCTTAGAATTTTTTTATCTGCCAGCTTTGGGGATAGGAATGAACCTAGGAAACCTGTGCAGCTTTTCTAATTATCTTTTATCACTCAGTTACCTAGTGCGACCTGCTAGGATCACAAGCAGGAATGTGGCAGAACAGTGACACCAGAAGCCAGTGTTTCCTGAGAAGCACGAAATTCTCATCTATACATACATAAGTAATCCCTGAGGTTTGTCCCTACTTTTGTCTGGATAAGAGCTTGCCAACAACATCTGTTCCTGGCTATACTAACCAGGGAAGCAGGTACATCTCCTGTATTTCTTCCACTGTGTGTCATCATAATCATGGCTGCTTTTCTCAAGAGAGAACATCTCATCAGAGTTTAGTTTGGATAGAACTTTAGAAATGCTTTCTACAGGCTGTTGTCTTGAGACCAAAAGTAATAGAAAAATATTTACGTGGTCATATAATGTTAATTCTGATATCTTATTTCCAGCATTTAGGTCCAATATAGAAACAATATCCTGAAGAATGATTGATGACTGCAAAGTTATCTGCCTTACCAGTAGGAGTGTAGTTTTCTTTTATAATGCAATGTATAGGTAGTAAAAATTCAGGCATGTTAATTTTCTAATATTATAAAAGAAGGAATTCAAAGATATAGGATTAGTGGTTGTAATAAAAATAAATATTTATATACATTAAGTTTTAAAGAACGTATATAGAGACATTAGCAATAGGGAGCTATTATCATCAAAACCTGAAAATTAAAAAGAGAACCAAGTGAACTATATTTTCAGTTCATTTAGTAAGAATTTTAAAGAGCACATAAAAATTTCAAATGTAGAAATATCATAAGATTATTATTGTGATAGAGGGCATCCATCAAACACTTAAAATTTCAAACTTTTACAAAGTGGCCTCTGTGCAGTGGTTCTGAGTATGGATTTGTGAACAGATGCTTTTCTCTTTGAGGTCTTCTGTACTTATTCATCTGTTAATTCAATAAAAATAAAATACACCTTGTAGAGATTGATTACAATTTTTAAAACAAAGAAATAATTCTCTGTGGTAGAATTGTAGAAAATGCAACATATGAGTTGTGATGGTAATAGGATTGTGGTAATAATTGGGTGCCTTATCTGAAATTTAATTTCATAGTAGAAAATCCATTTATATAAGTATAAAATTATCTCATCATAAATGAGCATCATACTAAACCCCTTAAACTATAGCATATAACATGGAACCATTCCCAACTAACAAACTTGGTTTTCCCAGAAATTAGACTCTGGTATGGTGAATAATATGCAGAGCATTAAAAAGGATTTGGAAGGCAGCAGGGTCATGCAGAAGGAGACTATGACCTGGGATATACTCTTAAAGAAGGCCTTATGATGGGTTCTGGAACTTGAGTATATCCCTTTAGTGTTGTGCTAAGTTGGGGTAGGGGAATCAGACCCGTATACCCACTCATTGATTATTCATTAGGTATGAACTGGTTCTGGAAAGATGTGGTATTAGGCAAGGCAGATATCTTTAGCTACAGCAATGTCTGAAGAGGGCTAATAGCCGAGAGCAATGTTCTGGAAGGCTTCCTACACCTGAGCAGCAACTTCATGCTTCTGGTGAGTATCATTTCCAGGGAGAAATTTTAAAGAGAAAAGTTAGTGGGTCCAACAATGGACTCTGCCAGTAAAGCTGGTCTCAAGGATGCAAATAAAATGCTATCTCCTCTTCCACCCTTTCTAGATTTTCCTCACCTTCACCTAGTACTCTGCTCATCTCAGTGTTACCAGTTGTAACCAAGATCCTCTTTCCTAAAATTCTGAGCCATTATCAGATCCTAATCAGGTCTGGATTGATGCCATTGTCTGTATACAGTAAAACTTGGAAAGGAGTACCAGCATATTTCTACAGATCAACTGGGTATTAAACAATGACTTCCTAGCCCCTTAAATAATATCGGTCTTACCTCCTACTTAAGATAGGGCAGCTATCTCTGCCAAGATACTTCATTCTCTTCTTGCCTGCTGGTCTCTTGGCATAAGGAGTCTGAAGTACACATGTGTATATTGTAGTTTTCAGTTCAATAGGACTCTTGCTAGTTCTAGTGGAAGTGTTTCTGCTCTAGTAGCCAGGATCTCTAAATCTTCAGGGCCCAGAGTTGCAAGAACAGAAACATCAATTCTCCCAAGTGAGTCACTAGTTGTAATGGTAAGCAGAACCACTCTTGCTTCCACAATTTGATTCAGTTTTCTACCTACTAGGTTTATACCACTATGTAAAATTCTTTAAAGTATATATTACAGTGTCCTAGAGAATGGTACTCCATTTTATTGACTCTCTTCAACAATCTGTTCCATAACTTTATCAGGCCATTTATGGGTGGTGCTATATATATATATATATGTGATGTAAAAGTAAATTTCTTGTCTTACTCAATGTTATATGGATTCCTATGTTATACATTCTGTAAGTCATCTTAGGTGGATGCTCTCTCCTGGGCCTTAACTTGTGATTCAAAGATTTTCACACTCTGGACCACCCACATATAATTACCCCAGATTTTCTTACCTCTGATCTTGCAATCTTGTTCCTTCCAGGTTCCTGTTCAAGGTGATTATCCCTATCCATAACTGTATATATATTCTAACCACTTCCCTTTTCACTCAAGGTTAAATCACCTAATTAAATAGTTCAAGTCATTTTTATTAGGAGAATTTCCCCTCACTATCTTCTTTTAAGGCCAGCCCCGTGTAAGGATGTAGGGCAGCTATTGTTGATTTTTGGTTTGCATCCACATATAAAGTCAACCTCTCTGTGAAGTAGCCTAGGGATTTTCTCCTTCTCTCATCTGGTCTATGTGGTCTCCCATTTGTGTTAATAGCTGTTCTAGAAGAGAGAGATTCTGCTGCTGGGTAGTAGAAGACATGGGGTTCTGAGCTTTGTGCTTAAGGAAACTCTCTGATCTTCAGGCTATAGAAAGATAAAAGGTGTGGTAAACAAAAGGTATCATTCTTTAAGAATTGGAACCAGTTGACTGAAAAAGAACTTCAGTCTCAGAAGGAAGGAACTTATATAACCACCTATGTTGGCCCAGTAAACTTAGATGGTATTAAAAACAGACAAAAACAAAAAATGAAAGAAAGCAAAAAATTATAGCTAATATGGAAGAGAAAATGGAGAATAGCTGGGTCTCAAAATTGGAACTGAGAAGTGTATAGGAAGGGAACTAATGCTCAAATTATTTCTCTTAGAGGCAATGTTTTCATTTATGTATCTCATTGAAAATCTTATCTCCTCTTATGTCATTCCTATTTACTTAAATCATTTTTTTTTTCCTTTTAAGCTTCTCTCTAAATAACTCTGTGTGGTATCTGAAACCAGTATACTTTTACTGATATTTTCAAAGAAAACTTAGGCCCTTTCAAGTAGTGAAAAGAGCATGAACAGTCTTGTTACATGGCATTTTGTTCAGACCACTAAAGACTGATAAACAGAAGTGCATACATTAAGTTGTATTATTGTTCTGATCTGAAACAGAATCAAAAAAGACAGAAGAGTGTTACTATGGGATGTTCATCTCTGTTCTTTTAAAATTCCTTGGAGACTAAGTACAACTTCTTCTTTTTCTTACCACAGAAAAGCAGCATGATAACATAAAATCACTTTCCAGATTATAGAAATTGGTAAATTTTACATTTTTTATGAAAAATTATATAAAAATTGTGTCAAAATAGCAACAGCTATTATCATTTTAGAGGGTCAAGACTGTGTGGGAAGTTAGATGTGAGTGGAAGAGAAAAGTGTTGCAATTGGACAAGAAAATTAATACAAATATTTTTTGCATTTCTAACTCATGCAATGTTGTACTCGATGTGAAAAGCAAAATAATGAAATTTGCACTAGGGATCTTTTCTTGTAATAAAAGAATCACAGAAAACATTTAGCATTCATATTCTTCAAACTGTGTGCCATTGTTTGATCAATGGAAACAGTTATTTCTAATAGTAAAATGTTTTATAGTATAAATATTTTGCCTTTCTTGGTAATTCCAGGAGAGTGGGCCATTTTTGAGTGTGAATGTGCTGCTGTGTATCTCAGAAGTACTTAGTAGTTAAACAAAGTTATATTAATCCTTAGATGTAAGGCTATCAGAGAGCTTTCTGCTTACTAAGAGACTTGCAAAATATTTTTAGAATTATCTGTGTCTTGCAGATGCTCTTAAGCCACAGAGAAAATTATTTGATGGGAATTTATATCCCATAAAGGATTGTGCAGCTGACAGACTGGATTGCATGACCGACCACTGATGGAGGTAAAATCCAAGCAAAACCACATGGGTGTGTGATCATCTGCCAGTCCCCAGAGAACAAGTGCATGTCACTCAGTCTCCTATCCCAGTTGGGCAGGTGTTCCATCTGATCAACATATGTAGGTCCCATGGAGCCCAATCCTAGGGGCCTGGCTGGAGGAAAAGATAAAGACAAAATGAATATTTAAGTTTTGAGAGCATTCTTGGATTAGATCTCTGGCATGTTGGATTAAATGGTTTAACTATTAATAAAATAAATTATTTCTCAGAAAAAAATAATTGTTACAAAGAAAGCAATTTTACTACTCCTATCAGAGTACACAGAGAGAAAACAGAAAATATTTTCCAAAATTCTACTAGATCCATGCTTTCCCAGCTGTGGTCCCAGCTATAGTCATAACTAGGGAGTACAGAGTTTTTTCACATAATTAAAAATGTGTTTTCTTTAAAATAAGTGTGTGTGTATATATATATTTAAAAGCATATAAAATAAACAACAAAACAAATCCTTGGTTTATTTAGGTTAAGATTATCTTGAGAACACTTTAAGTATGTGAAATTAAAACACTAGAAATTACACTATTTTATTTTATGGTGACGTGAAACAAATGCCACATAATAGAGAAGGGGAATAAAATAAAACATTGCCAAGTGTGCTTACTGTAACATAATTTTTAAGTACTTGACAAGTTATAGTGCACGAACCATCACTTGTTCATTAATTTTCACTAAAGTCATTTTTTGTGATTTTATGTAATTATCTAAAATAATGTTTTACCAGTCTTAAAACTAACTCAAGCATGAGTAAAATAAGCTATACAGCACATTCAAGGTCTCTTATCTTTCTGTGTCAGAAACTTGCTGTTGGAGGAAGGGTAGGGAAGGTGAGAAATAATAGCATAGAGCAAATATGCAATACAAATTGGACATTTAATCTTAGCTTAATATATCAATTAAGTAAGGTAATTTATAGAAGAGAAAAGCTGATTTCCTTCATAAAGAGTGAACATGTGTTTCTGATTTCATAAATTTCTTCTTAAATAGGTTCTGTTTCCATATATTCTTAGTTCTCTCGTTACTATTTTACCTCAAACATAAATATGTATTATTTAAACTTATTTTTCATTTTATTTTTAATTAACTTGATTAGTTTA
>NW_011888783.1:8090438-8097957 GCF_000151845.1 Pteropus vampyrus | reverse complement strand
AAAACATTTAGCATTCATATTCTTCAAACTGTGTGCCATTGTTTGATCAATGGAAACAGTTATTTCTAATAGTAAAATGTTTTATAGTATAAATATTTTGCCTTTCTTGGTAATTCCAGGAGAGTGGGCCATTTTTGAGTGTGAATGTGCTGCTGTGTATCTCAGAAGTACTTAGTAGTTAAACAAAGTTATATTAATCCTTAGATGTAAGGCTATCAGAGAGCTTTCTGCTTACTAAGAGACTTGCAAAATATTTTTAGAATTATCTGTGTCTTGCAGATGCTCTTAAGCCACAGAGAAAATTATTTGATGGGAATTTATATCCCATAAAGGATTGTGCAGCTGACAGACTGGATTGCATGACCGACCACTGATGGAGGTAAAATCCAAGCAAAACCACATGGGTGTGTGATCATCTGCCAGTCCCCAGAGAACAAGTGCATGTCACTCAGTCTCCTATCCCAGTTGGGCAGGTGTTCCATCTGATCAACATATGTAGGTCCCATGGAGCCCAATCCTAGGGGCCTGGCTGGAGGAAAAGATAAAGACAAAATGAATATTTAAGTTTTGAGAGCATTCTTGGATTAGATCTCTGGCATGTTGGATTAAATGGTTTAACTATTAATAAAATAAATTATTTCTCAGAAAAAAATAATTGTTACAAAGAAAGCAATTTTACTACTCCTATCAGAGTACACAGAGAGAAAACAGAAAATATTTTCCAAAATTCTACTAGATCCATGCTTTCCCAGCTGTGGTCCCAGCTATAGTCATAACTAGGGAGTACAGAGTTTTTTCACATAATTAAAAATGTGTTTTCTTTAAAATAAGTGTGTGTGTATATATATATTTAAAAGCATATAAAATAAACAACAAAACAAATCCTTGGTTTATTTAGGTTAAGATTATCTTGAGAACACTTTAAGTATGTGAAATTAAAACACTAGAAATTACACTATTTTATTTTATGGTGACGTGAAACAAATGCCACATAATAGAGAAGGGGAATAAAATAAAACATTGCCAAGTGTGCTTACTGTAACATAATTTTTAAGTACTTGACAAGTTATAGTGCACGAACCATCACTTGTTCATTAATTTTCACTAAAGTCATTTTTTGTGATTTTATGTAATTATCTAAAATAATGTTTTACCAGTCTTAAAACTAACTCAAGCATGAGTAAAATAAGCTATACAGCACATTCAAGGTCTCTTATCTTTCTGTGTCAGAAACTTGCTGTTGGAGGAAGGGTAGGGAAGGTGAGAAATAATAGCATAGAGCAAATATGCAATACAAATTGGACATTTAATCTTAGCTTAATATATCAATTAAGTAAGGTAATTTATAGAAGAGAAAAGCTGATCTCCTTCATAAAGAGTGAACATGTGTTTCTGATTTCATAAATTTCTTCTTAAATAGGTTCTGTTTCCATATATTCTTAGTTCTCTCGTTACTATTTTACCTCAAACATAAATATGTATTATTTAAACTTATTTTTCATTTTATTTTTAATTAACTTGATTAGTTTATTTTCTTTATTAGTAATACATTTTAAATAACATTTCCGTTACTATTAAGCACATTGTTATTGCCACATAATTTCCTGGTCCTTCCAGAAAGATTGATACATGTATCAGTCAAGGACCCGAAAGAAAACAGAACACTCAAAATAGAGTTATTAGATGAGAGTTTGTTATTAAATGAGAGTTATTAGATGGTCCTTTATTAACAAAGGATCATTTATAAAGATATAACCTCAGGAGACCTGAAAGAGTAAAATGATCAAGAGCTGGTAGTTTCTGGCCTGTCACCACCCCTAAGCCTGATAGGACAAAAGGAGAAATTGTCAGAAACTAGGAAAAGATATGTATAGAGAAGGCCACCTTTGGCGAACCAAATCATTCTGGTGAAGATAAAGTCAGCGCATGGAGACACTGCAGACAATGAAATAAGATAAATAACCTGAGTTCATTCTCTCTTAATCTTTCTTCAAGTTGGCCTTCATTCTTTCCATCTCGTTTCTGATCTTTCTTTTAACTTCTTAAGAAAAATTATATGAAAAATAAAAATGAAGCATGAGGAACACTGAAGGTCTTTTCAATATCATATTGAATATTATTTAGTAATCCCTCTAACGAATTATTTACTTTTCTAGGAGCACAGAGAAGTCTTTGACCTTGCTATTTATTATTAATTACAGGCTGAAACTATTTGAACTTGCATGTTAAGTTGCAGATTTTTGTCTGATAGAGATCAAATTATTTCTATCCGGTGGAAGAGATAAAGTATATTATATCACCCGGTAGGACATTCTTATTGGTTTTCACTTTAATTAATGAGATGAAGAATATCATTGAAATCTTTTCAATCTATTTTATATGAGTCTCATATTTTAACTAAACCTGTTTAGAAGTCAGAGGACACCAGAGTCCTGTTAATAAAATCCATACAGGTCAGCTTTGGGGCAAAAAGTAAAGTGAAGGATGGATCATAAATCTCAAGGAGCAAATGGAAGATATTCTACCCAAGTGCAATCTTTGATTTTATATGATATCTTATTTCTTTCCAATATGATTAGTCAAATCATGAACACATTTTAAATTACAGAGGATGTTCATGTAGTGTTTTTTACTGGGGAGGACACTTTTGTTGAAAGAAGTCATGGATATAAACCATTAAAGCCCTTTGGGACAGAAAATAATGGGACTTATTTGGGGAAAACTTTATAAATACAGAGATAGTAGATAATTATAACATAATAATAATACAAATTCCTCACGTGTTCAATTGTGAGAAATCTGCATTATGAGCCCCTTCCCAGGACATCCTTGCAGGATGTCTATCCATAACACAGTACTCTTGACCCCGCACACATCCTCTGAGATCCAAATGACTGGCTTATTGAACATAAGGCAGAGTATCTGTTCTTTGTCCAGAGTGATGAGTTCCACAAGGACCCTAGGATCAACATTTCGTACACATAAGCCACAACTATGGCAGAAAAGGGTGAACCTGATGTCATCTGACGTAGTCATTTTCAAAGTTTATGTCTCTCCGTGTGTCTTCTGTATGAACAATATATTCATGGATCTTCTCAGATTATATAAACTATCCATTAATAAACTGCAGTCAAAGCAGGCATTATATGAACTATTTATTCATTCATGAGACCAAAGTAGGAAAGACAAATCGTAGATAAATATAGTTACTTTTTGAAAAAAAGGGAAGAGGAGAAGTTTCTTCTTCAATTTTTCCAACTTTATGACTCCTGGCAAAGGTAGGTACATCCAGCTAATCTTTTATAATTTTTAATTTTGTTTTATTTTTTAATAAACTGCAGTCAAAGCAGGCATTATATGAACTATTTATTCATTCATGAGACCAAAGTAGGAAAGACAAATCGTAGATAAATATACAGTTACTTTTTGAAAAAAAGGGAAAGAGGAGAAGTTTCTTCTTCAATTTTTCCAACTTTTATGACTCCTGGCAAAGGTAGGTACATCCAGCTAATCTTTTATAATTTTTAATTTTGTTTTATTTTTTAAGATTAATAATAGTTTTTATATGTATTATAAATAGAATTTTTATTGGGCAGCCCAATATTTTATTGTGATTCATTATCACAGAGACATTGGCCATGGATATAGTAGGGTATAATGGAGATGATATCTAAATAAACTTCATTGGTGTTATCAGTCTGATATTTCCCTTTACATGTGCTTTCTGCATATGAGCATGCACATAAGCAACATAACGTTTAAACTATTGAACCAGTTTAGAATTTTTTCCAAAGAGAGATACATGGATGCATATTTATAATTCATTCATGGGTAGCCCAAAGGCCTAAATTAGGACATACAGTTAAAACTAAGTGCTGGCTCATGAGTTTGTATGAAGGTGTATTTCAAAATGTCTCTGTGTCTCTAGAAGCAGCCCCATTGAATGTCCAAATGCTGTTCTATCAGTAATGTATAATCATTATTATGAATGAATGTACCATTCCATTTGATTTTCCACCTTGGGGGCAAACTGATTTATAAGTAAATCCATAGGAACCAAGTTTTGTGGGTGAGGTTCTTATTGAGCTACTAGTTTGGATGAAGAAATGGATAAGACTATCTTTTTGTCTAAGAGATAGGCTCTTAAAAGTAGCTAAAATATTGTATCTTGGACCTGGGTTGAGATCTTAATGGAGGGGCTATTTTTATTTTTCAGTGAGTTTATTGAGTAGTCTCATTGCATAATTTTTTCCCTATTTTTTAATTGTGGTAATATATACAGAAATAAAATTTACCATCTTAACCATTTTTAAGTGTACAGTTCAGTGATATTACATATATTAATAATGTTTTACTGTCACCATCATTCATCTCTAAAACTCTTCATCTTGTAAAATTGCAACTTTACATTCATTAAACAATAACTTCTCATTTCCCTCTCCCCACGGCCTCTGGTAACCACCATTCTGCTTTCTGTCTTTGACTACTCTAACGACCTCATATAATTGGAATCATACAATATTTGTCTTTTTGTTAGTGGCTTATTTCACTTAGCAGACTGTCCTCATGATTCATCCATGTTGTAGCATATGTCAAATTTCTTTTTTTTAAGGCTGAAAAATATTCTATTGTATGTATATACTACATTTTTATTTATCCATTCTTCTGTTGATAGATACTTGTTTCCTTAAATATTTTAGCTATTGTGAATAATACTGCTATAAACACGGGTGTCTAAATATCTCATTAAGAAACTGCTTTCATTTCCTTAAGTATATGTCCAGAAAGTAAAATTACTGAATCACATGGTAATTCTATTTTTAATGTTTTGCCGAACTACAATACAGTTTTCCACAGCTGCTGTACCATTTTATATTCCTACCAACAGTGTATAAGAGTTCTAGTTTCTCTATATTCTCACTAATATTTGTTACTTTCCATTTTTTAATAGTAGTCATTCTCTTTTTAAGTTTAAAAGGCAATTTTTATTTCCAAAATATATATAAAAGAAGAATATTATTATCGTATGCTAAATAATAGTAGCCGTTCTAATGAGTTTGAGGTAATATCTCATTGTAGTTTTAATTTGCATTTCCCTAATGATTAGTAATGTTGAGCTTTTTTTCATTTGTTTATTGGCAATTTGTATATCATCTTTGGAGAAATGTCTATTCGAATCCCTTGTCTATTTTTAAATTGTATTTTTTGTTGTTGAATTTTTAAGAGTTCTCTACAAATTCTAGATAATAATCTGTTATTAGATATATGACAGAAATATTTTCTTCCATTCTGTGTGTTGACTTACCACTCTGTTCATAGTTGTCTTTTGATGTATAAATTTATTTTTTTAATTTTTATGAATTTAATTTGTCTATTTTTTCTTCTGTTGCCTATGCCTTTGTGTCATACCCCAGAAATCATTGCAAAACTCAATGTTGTGAAGATTTTACCTTATGTTTTCTTCTGAGTTTTATAATTCTAGGTCTTTCATTTAGGTCTTTGGATCCATTTATAGTTAATTTTTGTGTATGATGTTAAGTAATGACCCAACTTAATTATTTGACATGCGGATATCCAGTTTTTCCAGCACTATTTCATAGACAGTGGACGCAATGATTACATTCAATAAAAATATATAAGTTTTAGACCTTGTCCCTATGTATCCCATCTCCATGTTTTTCTGAAGTGCAGTCTGAATTTTTTTACTAGCTTTTACTATCATTTTGAACAACTACTTCAGCCCACAGATTGACCAACTTTTCTTCCTTCAGTTTTACCAGTCTACCACCAATTTTGTGTATCTTTTCTGGGCCCCTAAGAGCATGACTTCCTGCCTTTTGACTTTGAGCAATCTCATCTTTCAGAGTTCTTACATCCGCATTTAATGTAATCTTCTCATTGTTTCAGAGAATTAGTAGCTGTCAGATTTCCTGTTTTGAAATGACTTTATTTTTGGTTCTGGTGGCTTATAGGCTCCCATTTTGTCAGTCCGCTCATTCCAGGACTTGAAGAAAACATTTCTGAGGATCTTAGAATGTATCCTTTTGGTCTACATAGTTGCTTCTCACATACATGGACTTGGAGGAGACACCTCAAGAACCTCTCTGCAGGACCCTAAGCTAGCAGACACTGTTACTACACTGCCACTTTTTGCGTTAATGGACTCTTGGTCAATGCCTTCCTCATGCCCTACCTACTACCCTTAGCAGTGATGTTTCTTACTCCAACAATAGACAAATTAAACATTGCCATTACATTAAAAAAAAAAAAAAAACCAGACAAAAAACCAAGATAGCATCTAGATGAGTGAAGTAATTACCCTTATTTAAACTAATTGTTATTAATGAGTTAAGACAAACTAATAGTGCTATGTGGTGAAATATAAATTAGAAGTTTTTAAGAAGAAAACCTATAAGCAAAAAGCTAGGAAGCACACAAACTCCTCAAAGTTACATAAACTCACAAGTTAGGCTGGGAATGGATATGCATGTCCAATGCCAGTGTTCCAGTACTTTCACCTGTAATCATTCCAATTATTCTAACATTGGCCATATCTATCTTCCTTACTGGCTAAGATAAGAGTCATAGTCATGTTTTTGTTAAAACAAAGTTATTAAAGTCACCATTTACACGTAGTTAAGGTAAATAATGTAGTCGTGCTTCTAACTTGTTTCAAATAATTAGCCAACATTAAGTCAAAAAAGCATTGCCAATGTCTTCCAAGGATTCTGATTTTCATGTAACTTGTAAAAATATACAAAATACCAACATTAGATTTTAAGATATTGGGGAACTTTGGAAACAAAAAAGACAAAATGAGCTAAAGTTTTAGAAAAGGAAGAGCACTTCACTTTTTTAGATTTCAGAAGCAAGACTGATAAAATGAAAACTACACCTAATCAAATTACTGAAAAACCAAAGGCAAAGGCAAAAACCTAACAGCAGTTTCAGCAGTAAAAACATAAGATGGATGACTGAATTTTCAATAGATTCTATGGAAGATAGAAGCAAATTGCATCACATTTTAAAACTACGGAAAAACAATTTAAAACCCTGCTAACATAATACTCTCACTCAGAAATCACCTTCAACGATGAAGGTGAAATAAGATTTCAAAGAACCAAAGATGAGAAAATTAATTGCCAATAACTAGAAACTATAAGAAATACTAGATAGGATTTGTCAAGCTAAATGAAAATGATTCCAGACAGAAACATGGAGCTGAAAGAAGGCAAGAACATTGAAATGGATAGTGTATTGGAAAATATAGGGCTATTTATTGTTTGAAGCAACATTAAAAACATCTTAAGAGATTTAAAACCTATGTAGAAGTACCATTTTTTTCTCTTTGTCTCTGTTTTGTGTTCCCTTGTTCTCCTTTTTCTGTCATCTATTATCTGAATATCTTCTAGCATTCTATTTTAATTCATCTATTTGCTTTTTAGATATATCTCTTTGTATTATTTTTAAATCTTTGCTTTAAATTTTTATGTACATCTTTAGAATTACTTGCAAAATT
>NW_011888783.1:8081906-8088118 GCF_000151845.1 Pteropus vampyrus | reverse complement strand
CAGCCATCGCCTCCCCCATTCGAAACCTTACCAAGTATACTTCGGTCTTGAATATTTGTAGTTTTTTTTCCCCTTGGAATGTGTCCTTCCTCCCTCTCTCTCTCTCTTTTTTCCATTGGAAGCATATTTTGCTTTATTTTAGACTACCATAAATTTTTATGAGTTATTAACTTATATATTCATTATGTGTCATCAAATTCTGAATATTTACCTTCTTTTATAAGAGTATTTTCTGCAGAGCAATTATTCAAGGAAGGTTTGTGTTTGGGAAAAATTTTCAGTTCATGTGTTCCTTGGAATACATTTATTATACACTCTTGTTTATGTGATAATTTAGGTGGATATAAAATTCTAGATCTAAAGCTGTTTTACTTCATAATGCTGTCATATTATTTATTTTCTCTCTTTATCTCAGTGTTACTGTTGTAAAATCTAATGTCAATTAGAATCATGTTTTTATAGATAATACACTCTCTCAAAGATTTTTTTAAAAATTTCTTTTTGCCCTGTCTTTTATATAAACATACACTATAAACTTTGTGGGCCAAATATTTTGTTTTGCCACCCAGTTTTTAATTCCATTACTCATTTAATCTGAAGTCAGTCATGACTCAATTAAAACCTTTCTCCTGCTAATTATCTTTTAATTTTAATCTACTAGTTATAATTTATTATTTTTACTTCTATTTTTGTATTCAATTTTTCTCTTGTCTTTTCTATCACCTTATTAATTTGTAGTCCCTTGTGTTTTCCTAATGAGGAAGCTGGGGTAAGCACTTGTCTTGGTTGGTCTTACCTTCTGACCCTCTCCTCTGTCTCAGAGTAGAAATGACTATTCCTAGCATATATGCTCCATTTATGTCATTCTAACTCATGATACCTTGTCAAATTGATTGTGACTAAGTCTATTGTGTCTCCTGTCTCTAAGATCAAAGTGAAGTATATTTTTCTTCTGATGCATCACTAAAGTGGATTAAAGATCTAGCTTACCCATTATTCATTCAATAGTTCTTTTAGGTCATTTTGTCTGGGCTTTGAAATGTATGAATATAATTTCTTGTTATAGATCATTAATTATCGATAATATTTTAAAAAATATTACATCGAGTACTTAGACGAAGATGGCCTCAAGATTGTACATAGAGAGAGAGAACTTCATCATAATGTAACCGAGAAGTGACTCCAATTTTTTTTATATATTGTAGATTCCTTTCCTTATAAGAAATTTGAAAAGGCACAAATAAGTTTGGGTTTCTATTCCACACAATCGCTTTTTTAAAATAGTTTATTTTAATTCAACTTTGATTGTTTACAGTACTTGGTAATGTGGGTAACATGTTGGATCTATTATGCTTTCCTGACTTGTGAGAACAATTCAGCCAGTAAAATGAGCATACCTTTTTTTCCTGATAGATACAGTGTATCAAACATTATTAGAATAGCATTCACTATAAAAGTTTGGAATAGACAATTTACTAAATTATACAATTAAAAGTCATAATCTTCACTAACAAGCCCTAACTATGTGATAAAGATTAGTTATAGAGAAACTAAATTGTCCTTGCCTTAGAGATTCTTTAAAATATTTATACCAAAGTAAATGAAACAGAGGAATAGTTGAGTTTATTTAATGAGTTGATTTAAAATAGTTGAGTAATTAAATGGTTTACCCTTAAATATGTAAGGCTTTCTATTTCAGCACCGATGATTTCAGTTTGGATATTTATAAAATAGTGTTTATAGAAAAGCCTGATTTAAATAAAGAATAAACTAATAAATATCAAAGTAAAATTCCTAGAGCTTTATTCATATATTTGTTCACTCACTTAGTGTTTCGGCTAACATCCACTTAAGTTCAGCTGTAAAAACTGGGATGTGTCTCTTTTTTAAATATTATAAATTTCCATATTTGAATAAAATTAAATCTGAAAATGTGTTTGGCATATACTATGTAACCAGAAGTTTGATAAAAATCATGGACAGCCAGTCTTTTTTTTTTAACTTTTAAAAAATTTAATTTATTGGGGTAACATGGTTAATAACTATATGTTTCAGTTGTATAATTCTATAATATATCACCTGTATACTGCATTGTGTGCTCACCACCCCAAATCTAGTCTCCTTCTGTTGCCATATATTTGACCCCTGGTACTTCTTTATAGTGAAGGAGTTTATCATATTTTTGAGAAGACTGTAGGTTAATAGAAAAATTAGAGAGATGACATGACCTTTAAGAGAAGGATTGACAAATGCAGATTTCTCTTTCATTGTCACAGGGTTTTTGTTTGTTTCTGTTTTTGATGAACAGAAGATGAAGAGAGATATGATGATATAAAAATGATGAAGAGAGATATGATATAAAAATGAATTTGGTGGTATTACTTTTCCTTTTATCTTGGAGGGTACATGGTGTAACATATCTTTTTGTAGTTCTTTTATAAACATTAATAATTTTGCCTCTAATAAACAGTAAAAAATTACATTGAAAAGTGCATTGTATAGATACCTAGCACATTTGTGAAGTGAACATTCAGCCCTTAACTGGCACATGTTGGACGGTACTTGTTAGAGCAATTTAAGTTAGAAGGGGAAAAAGAAAGCAAAGCATAGGAAAAAAAAAAAAAAAAGAGAAGCATCAAATCCACTTTAGAAGAGTTATGTAATTTGACTCTCTACAGAATATAATAAATGTATGTAGAGGGAGGTGGATTGAAATGTGTGTCATTTCAAAAATAAAATTCCAGGGATCTTTTTATTTCTTTTTTTTTATTCCCATTGAAATAAATAGATATTCATGACTATAACTTTTATTTGAAAAGGCTGTAATTATATATCTAAGTATTAAATGATTGGTAAAGTGAAAAAAATAGTAGTTGGATTCTATCCCTTTAAATTGTGGTACAAGCTCAAATATGTTCCTACCTAATCAACAGTAAAATTAGTTTCCACCCAGAAGGTATTAAGCAAGGATGCAGCAAGCTGTTTGCCTGAGATTAAAACTCTGGCGAGCCAAATTCAGTAAATATGAATGTAAAGAACAGTCTTCCTTGCTAGTCTTTAAAACTCTGTTTTTTTGCCATAGCTTTCAGGAGACTTGTTCAATTGTTTACAGTCCAGATAGTCCCACTAATGGCAATTCCACATTGTGTTTTTCTTTGATTCTTTGTTTAATTATTGGTGGGGGTGGAGTTTATAAAATATACACTATACTCTGTAATTCAAAATTAGACGTAATAATTACCCTACACATTTTAAGAAACAGTTTCAAACAAGTACCAAATCTTTATTCACTGCCTGACACAGTAAATTGGTCTCAAGTTTGAGGTGAGGACTAGGAAGTGGGAGTGGGCATAACTTGTTTTATTTCTTTTTCATTTTTTGAGGGTACAGATGTCAGAGAGTTGACTGGAACTTCAGCCTTTGAGTTTACAATTGTTTAAAAATCGATAGCCAGCCCACTTTCTCCACTTCTTCATGTGCTCCTGTGATAAAAGACCACATGACAAAAGCAATTGTTAGCTTTTAAAATTACTTTCAAGCATGATATGAAAGGAAGTATATTCCATTAAGGCTGATTGCCTTATTTTTAAGAACACTTATTTTTGAAAATCTATTTTTACAGATTCTTCTCCTTTACCTATACTATTTCTGACCATTCTTCTCTTTTTCTGTAACTGTTTTTCAAAATTTCATTCTTAGCAAATTTTACTTTACAGTAAATCCTAGGAAACGTTCTGTTATACGCTCCCCAATGGTGTTGATGTACCTGAAATTATTTCTCCTGTTCTTCTGTAGTCCTTATTTTTTACTCTGTTTGATGTTTTTCAGCAACCTAAAAAACAGTTCCACTTACAAGTCTTGTTCCAGATGATCATATTCCAAAATGAAATTCATGTACTTCCTGCCCCAATTGGTCTTATTTTCCAGTTATGCCCATTTAATTGATTGGTGTACACTTCTTCCTTTATTATTAAAAACTAGAGATCTTTGCATCATGTCTTTTTTTTCCCTTTTCATGTAATCTTTATGGAGAAAAGTTAAATGTTTTTCCTTTCAGCTTTTCTTGGGATTGTACCTTACTGTTTGTACTGTTGTAAGTACTAATTGTACTTAATCTCTCTTCGCCATCCTACTTCTCATTTTTGTAACTCTATTCTATGGTTATTCTACCAGCTCTCTGATTTTTTTAGGTCAATTTATCTAAAACTACTAGCAAATATTTTTTCTTTTCTTCACAACTTTAACCATATCACTTCCTTTCTGAAGATCAATGAACCCTGTCGTCTGGCATTTAAGACTCTCCATAAGTTTATTTCTTGGTATTTATTCACCTTTATTCTGTGTTATATTGGAAATGTCTTTCTTAGAGAGATTACTTAACAGTATATCTTTTTTTCTTAGGATATACTTCCTCCTCATTCACAGGTGATTTAATTTTTTTCATTTTTAAGCTTTCAGATTTTTTCATTGAGTAAAACCTTATTTATTCTCTAGATCTCAGATTAATCTCTAACTTCTTCATGTAATACTTCTTGAGCTTACTGTTTTTTACCTTTTTTACAACCCTCATTGCAGTTTGTACTACTTCATTGTACTAAATTGTAGTACCAAATTGTACTACTTTATTGTTCCCTGTTTCTCATTTCCTCAAATTTATGGTTACATCAAAATAGAGACTACATAATTTCTTCTTTTGATTCCTTTGTAACATATATCATATGCTGTATGTAGAGAATCTTAAATACTTTTTAACAGATTAATAATTTTATTTTTTCAGACACCGTTTATCTACAGAAATCCACAACCTATTATGGCATATTGGAAATTTTAGTACATAAGGCAGTCAGTGCGTATGTCAGAAAGAAAAGAGATATTTGGTAGATCTCAAGTGACATTCTTGTTATAGAGTATACTCTCAGTGGAAATATGTTCTTGCAAAAGGAAAATTATGGTGACTATGAGAGATCAAAGTGAAGGTCAATGTTCATATTTCTCTCTACTTCCTTTCAATATAGTACATCTTTAAGTTATTGTAGCATTTTTGGTAAAGTAAGGGTCTCTAAATAACAACTGAGTATGCCTAATAGTAGCTATTTAGTGGTCTTTGGATTTCAGAAGGTCAAGGATGATGTTTTTATCAGTAGTTTTCACAGTATATGAAGAATAATAGTGAATTATTGCTGCAGAAGGGATAGAGTTAATATAAATTTTTTTAAAAATCTTTAGTTTAGTAATTCAAGTGAAAGTCCACCACGTAATGGAACATGTAAAGAAAGGGAGATTTCTACCTTAACTTTTTAGGCACAAACACAATTTGGACTTAAAAATAATCATGCTTCTCATATTACTCTTTCCTCAGATAACTTCTATAAATTAATACATGGGTATAAACAAGGCGTGGGTCACTGTGGTGGATAGTTCCAGGTTGAAAAACATATTGGACAAAGCCAGATATAAATAATATTCTCAGTTTGTCTTATTGGTACCTGCCAGAATTGATGGAGTGTTTATGACTCCATTAGAATGTGGCAACTTATTCTCAAATCTTCCTAGGTGCTTATTAGTACATCTGTCATTTCACGGATACTAACGAGAAGATATTTTGAGAAGGGAATTTTTGTCTAACACATCTTATACATAGACTGAAGATAGAAAATGTTTTTATATGAATTCTAAGGAATACTTTATATTGTGAAGGTAAAATTAAAATTCTAACAACTCAAGCAAAATTGTGCAAGACGTCTTTTCAGCAATGTGATCCCAGAATATCATGCCATTCTCCGTGGACTCTCCAGGCCTCTTACAAGCTTCCAACTATTGTTGAGCTTATACGAATCTGCATATTGTCAGCATACCAACAAAAGTACTAAAGAGGGAATCCATTGCTTTCTCTGTTTCATTGTTATACATCTGGCACGTAAGTATATATAAATAAAGCTACTAAATAACAAAAATGTATACATATTTTTCTATTTTCTTATTTGCAAATATTTGGAAACAGAAATACATGTACACAGCTGGGAAAATAATGAAATATAGTATTTATAACTCTCATTAGAAAGAGAACCAGTGCTATTATATTCTTTGGAAAGGAATCTCTCCATCACCAGAAGTCAACATTCTGCTTATGCAGTGACATACACAAGTAGAACTACCTATGCTTGAATATATTCTCAAATATAAAGTGAAAACTTTATATCAGACACAACTTA
>NW_011888783.1:8078203-8081246 GCF_000151845.1 Pteropus vampyrus | reverse complement strand
TATTTATTCACCTTTATTCTGTGTTATATTGGAAATGTCTTTCTTAGAGAGATTACTTAACAGTATATCTTTTTTTCTTAGGATATACTTCCTCCTCATTCACAGGTGATTTAATTTTTTTCGTTTTTAAGCTTTCAGATTTTTTCATTGAGTAAAACCTTATTTATTCTCTAGATCTCAGATTAATCTCTAACTTCTTCATGTAATACTTCTTGAGCTTACTGTTTTTTACCTTTTTTACAACCCTCATTGCAGTTTGTACTACTTCATTGTACTAAATTGTAGTACCAAATTGTACTACTTTATTGTTCCCTGTTTCTCATTTCCTCAAATTTATGGTTACATCAAAATAGAGACTACATAATTTCTTCTTTTGATTCCTTTGTAACATATATCATATGCTGTATGTAGAGAATCTTAAATACTTTTTAACAGATTAATAATTTTATTTTTTCAGACACCGTTTATCTACAGAAATCCACAACCTATTATGGCATATTGGAAATTTTAGTACATAAGGCAGTCAGTGCGTATGTCAGAAAGAAAAGAGATATTTGGTAGATCTCAAGTGACATTCTTGTTATAGAGTATACTCTCAGTGGAAATATGTTCTTGCAAAAGGAAAATTATGGTGACTATGAGAGATCAAAGTGAAGGTCAATGTTCATATTTCTCTCTACTTCCTTTCAATATAGTACATCTTTAAGTTATTGTAGCATTTTTGGTAAAGTAAGGGTCTCTAAATAACAACTGAGTATGCCTAATAGTAGCTATTTAGTGGTCTTTGGATTTCAGAAGGTCAAGGATGATGTTTTTATCAGTAGTTTTCACAGTATATGAAGAATAATAGTGAATTATTGCTGCAGAAGGGATAGAGTTAATATAAATTTTTTTAAAAATCTTTAGTTTAGTAATTCAAGTGAAAGTCCACCACGTAATGGAACATGTAAAGAAAGGGAGATTTCTACCTTAACTTTTTAGGCACAAACACAATTTGGACTTAAAAATAATCATGCTTCTCATATTACTCTTTCCTCAGATAACTTCTATAAATTAATACATGGGTATAAACAAGGCGTGGGTCACTGTGGTGGATAGTTCCAGGTTGAAAAACATATTGGACAAAGCCAGATATAAATAATATTCTCAGTTTGTCTTATTGGTACCTGCCAGAATTGATGGAGTGTTTATGACTCCATTAGAATGTGGCAACTTATTCTCAAATCTTCCTAGGTGCTTATTAGTACATCTGTCATTTCACGGATACTAACGAGAAGATATTTTGAGAAGGGAATTTTTGTCTAACACATCTTATACATAGACTGAAGATAGAAAATGTTTTTATATGAATTCTAAGGAATACTTTATATTGTGAAGGTAAAATTAAAATTCTAACAACTCAAGCAAAATTGTGCAAGACGTCTTTTCAGCAATGTGATCCCAGAATATCATGCCATTCTCCGTGGACTCTCCAGGCCTCTTACAAGCTTCCAACTATTGTTGAGCTTATACGAATCTGCATATTGTCAGCATACCAACAAAAGTACTAAAGAGGGAATCCATTGCTTTCTCTGTTTCATTGTTATACATCTGGCACGTAAGTATATATAAATAAAGCTACTAAATAACAAAAATGTATACATATTTTTCTATTTTCTTATTTGCAAATATTTGGAAACAGAAATACATGTACACAGCTGGGAAAATAATGAAATATAGTATTTATAACTCTCATTAGAAAGAGAACCAGTGCTATTATATTCTTTGGAAAGGAATCTCTCCATCACCAGAAGTCAACATTCTGCTTATGCAGTGACATACACAAGTAGAACTACCTATGCTTGAATATATTCTCAAATATAAAGTGAAAACTTTATATCAGACACAACTTATACCCTATTTCATATCCTCTGAGCTCACCTTTACTCTAGGAATAGCTGTAGAAACCAGTTGTATGCAAATATAACCTAATTGCAATTTCTTAAATGGATCATATATCTCTAGCTTTCTGCTTTGTGATTCTTGTCCATTGCCATATGAGATGCCTATAGGAACCTGGAAGCAACTCTGACATTTATGCAAAACTAGAATGATGGAAGTGTTGCTACCTCATTGTGCAACCCTTGACTGATAGGTGTTGGGATCTGAAAGAGACACACCTCTTTGTTCTCTGATATTATTTGTATAAAGATCTTCAGAGTTTTCCTAGTGGGAATGAGGCCAGTTTCCTACAGTGGTGGTCAACTTGAAAACTTACCTTTGGATAAGCTTTTCTTCTTTCCTATTTCAATCTTCCCAGTCACCCACTATTGTTCCTCAAGATCACTTCCCCTAATAGCAATCCATATCCAGCCCTTGCCTCAGGCTCAATTAGAGGGAAATGAGAATACACATTACTGATAAAAGAACCCCACTGAAAAGCTACAAATAAATTTTAAATTTCATTTTACAGAAAAAAAAAATCTTATTACTCATCCTGAGTGTTACTTTGCATGATTGATAACAGGAAACATTTAATGATCAAAACTTCCCTCCTAAGTATCTATCACTGGAGAAGGAATAAATGTGCAGAATAAAATATTAATTTTCAAAGGTATGTTGACCCCATTTTAAAATAAGAAAACCCCAGTATCATTTTTACCACACTGTAATGATGTCCTGTAATGATACAAATAATGACAGAAGTTTGACAGCTCATTCAGAACATAAACTTCATGTTACTAAATTTGGTCTCCTGGGCTCCAGATTAGAAAACAGCATGTAGCAAACACTTGTTGAATCCATCAGTACTATAAATAAACTCCAGATAAATCAATCCTAGTTAGGTTAGCCATAACAGAACAGCAGTGCTAACATCTTTGGTCATCTATCTACCGAACCTGATAATTGGGTATTCACAAGGAAAATACTAGTGTTGCTAGTTTTCTATAAAGAAAATTTGTCATTTGGTTAACAAGCGTTCTCAAGGATCTTGGTGGGAATTCTAGGAATCCATTTACCTGTTTTTTTTTTTTAATTAAATTTATTGGGGTGACATTGGTTA
>NW_011888783.1:8074595-8077108 GCF_000151845.1 Pteropus vampyrus | reverse complement strand
AGAAAACAGCATGTAGCAAACACTTGTTGAATCCATCAGTACTATAAATAAACTCCAGATAAATCAATCCTAGTTAGGTTAGCCATAACAGAACAACAGTGCTAACATCTTTGGTCATCTATCTACCGAACCCGATAATTGGGTATTCACAAGGAAAATACTAGTGTTGCTAGTTTTCTATAAAGAAAATTTGTTATTTGGTTAACAAGCGTTCTCAAGGATCTTGGTGGGAATTCTAGGAATCCATTTACCTGTTGTTTTTTTTTTTAATTAAATTTATTGGGGTGACATTGGTTAATAAAATCATATAGGTTTCAAGTGTACAATTCAATAATATATCATGTGTATATTGCATTGTGTGTTCACCATACAAAGTCAAATCTCCTTCTGTCACCATATATTTGACCTCCTTTACCCTTATCTACTTCTTTCCCTCCCCGCTTGATATTTGTGCTTTCGACTACTATCGGCTTTAAAAATTCAACTATAAACTCAAATTAACACAAAAATTTATTATTTTTAAGATGCATAAGGCACCTTGAAAGAGTGCCATTTTGCTAAATTAAGCAGCATAAATGTAGCTAGAAAAAGTTATTTTTGAAATTAATTTTGCCATACTTTGTTTCAGAACTTATATCATAAGTCACATGTTTGTGGGAGAAATGCACTCATATCTTTGTGAAAATAATGTCTTCCTCATTTATTCAACAATATTTATTTAGTGCCTAACTGTGTACTGCCGTTGTACCAGAAGCTTGTGACACAGAAATGAATAAAATGTAGAACTTGCCTCTAGAGGCTTGTTATCTAGAGAGGGATACTGTAAGAATAATTGCAAAAAAAAAAAAAATGAGTATTTTAATAGTTATATGAACTGTGCTGTGTTAGCACAGAAGAGGGAGTGGCATCTTGCAACAAATTCTTATTATCTTTTTTTTTTTTATGAACTTATTTTATATTTAATCGAAATTTGTTTTGCGCTTACTTTTTGAAATGTACCTAGAACACATTTTGTAAAATAGGAAATGTCAAAGCAAAACTAAGATACATTATTAGTCTATTGCATATCTGCCTGCTCTTTGCATTAATATTTATTCTAGTTTGCTAATTGTTATCATCATTATTATTATTTTAGAATCCAGTATTTTTGCTGCATTTGTAAAAATACTGGGTTTTGTAAACCTCCAAATATAAACATGTCATAATGGAAAGGGCATGGGTTAGAACCTCAGTTTCTAATCTTGGTTCTGCAAGATAATCCTCAAATTATCTCTCTAGATCTAAATTACTTCCCACTTAAAATTTAAAAAATATATATTGCATTTTAGTGAGTTTATCAAGATTATAGTTTAGTGTTTATGGAGAATTTTGACAGAACTTAGCAAGCTGAATTTTGGCCAATTTTATTACAACGTTTATAGAAACGTTAAACTTTTTTTGTACTTTGTGAAAACCTTTTCTGAGTCTAAAAATAGCTTATGAGTAACACATTTTTAGCCTACAGTATGATAGAGACTTTAAACATTCATTGATACAGTTGGAACTCTAATTCATGCTTTGAATAGCTTCTATTTTTACCTTTAGTTTTGTTTGTTTCTACCATTTGTCTTATTTTCCTTTTGTCTTTTTCTTTTAGAGTAACTAAATAGAATATGTAGATAAGGAATCAGCTATGATGTCCTTTTCAACTAAAATGTATAAATGGTTTAATTTAATAAAATGACATAATATCCCTGAAATGAGAATTTAAGAGAAGTATTAATTGGTTATATTTCAATTCTTACCACTTCTGTCCAGAATATTAACCACAATGATTCTCCTTTTCATTTTCTTTTATACACTTCACAAATGACATAAAATAAGAACTAAATTATGTACTAAGAATTTTAATGACTGCCTTCAAGATTAATAAAAAGTTGTATCAATTTTCATAAAACAATTTACTTTAGTAAATATTATACAATATTATAACCTCTTAAATATGCAGTAAAGAAAGCTAACAATTTTAGCCTTAATTTGAATTCAGAAATATCTAGACAAGTTTGACAAATGTACCCTTTAAAATAAATGTATACATTATATATGCCTATTTAGCACACAAAAGGCCAGTTAGATAAAAATATACCTTGTCCATTTACAATTATTTGTAATAGTGGTCATATATTTGAAATCAGTTCTCATCATATTTGCTTGGAGAAACATATATAATTGTATTATCATTACTTAAACACTTTGAATATATAAGTTTGTTTAGTCAAATATGAAATTTAAATGCTAAATTTGGAGAATGAGGAAAATACCAATTCACTAAGAAAAAAAGATAAACATATGAATGACAAGAGATTCAATGGAGTTTGTGTAACATTTGTTTATTTATGAAATATATATACATGTAAACGTGTATAGAGAAATGTTTACATTTAGAAAAGTAAGATAACACCATACCCTGAAGCTTAGGGAAGCAGAATCAACTGGAAAATAGTGGGAGAGGAGAGCATGTGTATGTGCTGAGT
>NW_011888783.1:8070159-8074115 GCF_000151845.1 Pteropus vampyrus | reverse complement strand
TTTTGTAGGTGTATCTGCAGCTCAGATTTTTCTGACCATGCTGCAAGATTTAACATGTGTTAGCTGTTGGTTCTGAATAAATATGTCAGTTTCACGCAATCAGACTCTTATAATGCCGAAACTTGGGAGAAGAATTGTGGCTCAGTATCAAACCCAGACAGTATTAAATCTATTGTTTCATTTTCCTAAACCGGGCATCTGTCTTATGGCTGATTCCAAACTCAAAGGCTTAGATAATTATCACCATCTAAAGACAAGGAGAATAAACATGGTGGAGTGAGAGACATCCTTAGATCTCTCCCCTTGAAACAACAATAAGCTGAACATCTAAAATTCAACAAAAAACACCCAAACTGCACATCGGCATGTCTGAACGTGGGATCTGAGCATAAGAGCTACCACAGGTCAGAAGCCCGGGTGTCAGGCGGTGGACTGGGAGAAATAAAGAAGCTGCCTCTCATAGCCAGAGCTCCTTGTAGGAGGAGGGAGAGGACAGAAGGTGTGGTGACTTCCTTGAACATCACTGCCTGGGAGTGCTGTGAGTTCCATGCAGCCGGTGGCAGTGTCCAATTATCAGGGCAGAAGGCAGAGAAACGGGGATGGCAGAAAAGTGGGGATGCAGAGAAACAACACTTGATTTTTTCCAGCTGCGATAGCAAAACCCAGGCTGAGCCTCAGCCTCCAACCCCCAACTCAGAAGGCCCCTCCTCCGATACCCTCTGAGACTGATCACCATGAGCCCCAGAAGAATCTGAGCAAGCACTACTGAAACTGTCACTAACAGTGACAGGAACTGAGATTGAGAGTAGCAAGCATGATTAAACATCTATAAAGAACAAAAAGACATTATTAAGATTTTATGTAAAGCAGAGATCCAAGAGGCTTAGATGTCACCTACTGGAAACAAAAAGAAAAACACCTTAGCAACAGGCTAGGGACCATTGGATAATAAATCTTCTTTCTGGGAAAAAAAAAAAAAAGCAGAACACACTTCCATTAATGCCTAGGTGGAGAAATAGTCCATTAAACACCATGAACAACCAAGGTGACAAAGCGGCTCAGAAAGAAAGAGAAAAATCTCCAGAAAATAAGCTTACGGACATAGAAATATGCCACTTAAATGATGGAGAATTCAGGATGGTACTTCTGAAAAAACTCAATGAGATCTGAAATGAATCATGTCAACAATTTCAGGAATTGAAAAAACAACTAGATGAGCACAATGAATTCTTTAGCAAGGAGACTGAAATCCTTAAAAAGAAACAAATAGACCTTCTGGAGATAAAGAAGACACTGCAAGAGTTGAAAAATGAAATAGCAAGCTTGGGAAATAGAGTCGACCAAAGGGAAGAAAGGATCAGTGATATCAAAGACAGAAACCTAGAAATAAATCAGAAGGAAGGAGAGAGAAACCAAAGAATGAAAAATAATGAAAGAGAAATTCAAGAACTAGCTGATACCATCAGGAGAGGAAACATAAGAATAATGGGCATTCTCGAAGAGGAGGAAAATGAGAAGGCATTAGAAAGCATTTTCAGACAAATAGTGGATGAGAATTTACCAAATCTAAGGAATGATCTGGAGTTTGGATTTCAAGAAGTCAACAGAACACCCAATTATCTCAACCCAAAAAGGCCTTCACCAAGACACATTGTATTAAAATTATAAAAAAATCAATGATGAAGACAGAATTCTCAGAGCAGCCAGGGAAAACAAGATGGTAACCTATAAAGGAAAATCCATTAGATTATCGTCAGACTTCTCAGCATAAACCTTATGATTCCACTATTAAAACCTTTCATAGTGGAATCTATTAAATGAATCTATTAAACTATTAAATGAAAGAAACTACCAGCCAAGAATAATGTATCCAGCTAAGCTCTCCTTTAGATATGAAGGAGAAATAAAGACCTTTCCAAACATACAAAAATTGAGGAAATTCTCCACTACGAGGCCTGCACTACAGGAAATACTGAAAGAGGACAGCTCATCTAAAACAAAATGACAAAAACAAATAAACAAAAACACTATAATTAGGAGTAAGGCTGATAAAAGCAGAGGAGTGAGACCCTTACTAGGAAGAGGGCATTATAAGCTTAAATAATAAGAAGAGAATTAATATAGCAAGATAGTAATGAACGTTCAGCATACATAAAGACAAATTGAGACAACAATGACTGAAAAGGGGATTCAAAGATCCAAATTCAGAAAAGGGAATGGAGATAAGGCATGTGCAGAAGAAAAGGGACGACTATATATATGTAGAACTATCCTTTATATATTCGTAATGATAACCACATGCCAAAGATTCAGAACTGAAGTATATAACATAAAACAAGAAGGACCGGAGGAAAACCCCACAAAAGCTAACCAAAATAAGGGAAACAGAAAAACAAGGATAAGGAAGCAATGTAAACATTGAGCTACCAGAAAGCAAAAGATAAAATGGCTATTAAAAGACCTCATATTTCAATAATCACCCTAAATGTAAATGGACTGAACTCACTAATAAAAAGGCACAGAAGGATCAAAAAATAAAACCTAACCATATGCTCCCTCCAGGAGACACATCTGAGTTCCAAAGACAAATATAGACTCAAAGTGAAAGGGTGGAAAATGATTTTCAAGCAAATGGCATTCACAGAAAAGTGAGAGTAACGATGAAGAAAGATACCGAGGGACACTTCATAATGATAAAGGGAATCATGCACCAAGAAGACATAACACTTATTAATATCTATGCTCCCAATAAGGGAACCCTGAAATATATAATGCAATTATTAACAGAATTAAAGGGAGAAACAGACCAAAACACTATCATAGTAGAAGACCTAAATACTCCACTGTCAGATATGGACAGATCATCCAAACAGAAAATCAATAAAGAATTAACATCCTTAAGTGATACATTAGACCAACTGGATATAATTGACATTTACAGTCTTTCATCCCAAAACAGCTGCTTTTACATTCTTCTCTAGTGCGCATGGAACATTCTCAAGAATTGACCACATACTGGGACACGGAGATAGCCTCAACAAATATAAGAGGGTTGAAATCATACCAATCATATTCTCTGATCATAATGCTTTGAAGCTGGAGATCAGCTTCAAATAAAGAAGCTAGAGATCAACTATAAAAAGAAAGCAGAAAGAACCACAAATATGTAGAGATTAAATAATATATTACTGAAGAATAACTGAGTCAGAGAAGAAATAAAAAGAGATCAAGAAATACATAGAAACGAACGATAATGATAGTACAACATATCAAAACTTTTGGGACACAGAAAAATCAGTCATAAGAGGAAAGTTCATATTATTCCAGGCCTACCTCCAAAAACAAGAATGAGCCCAAATAAAGAACCTAACACTTCATCTTAAAAAACTAGAAAAGGAAAAACAAATGAAGCCTAAAGTCAGCAGAAGGAAAAAAAAAATTATCAAAATTAGAGCAGAAATAAATGAAAACAAACACACACAAAAAAAGAATAGAAAAAATAAATACAACAAAGAGCTGGTTCTTTGAGCAGGTTAATAAAATTGACAAACCCCTGGCTAGACTCACTAAAGAAAAAAGAGAAAGGACACAAAGAAACAAAATCAAGGGAGGAAGAGGGGAAATTATGACTGACACTGCAGAAATACAAAGGATCATGCAAGAATATTATGAAAAAGTATATAACACCAAATTTAATAACCTAGAAGAAGACTAGTACTTGGAAAAATACAACCTTCCTAGACCGAATCAAGAAGAACTGGAAAAGCTAAATAGACCAATAGGCAGTATGGAAATTGAAACAATCATCAAAACCTAACAAAAAGTAAAAGTCCAGGACCAGATGGCTTCACCAATGAATTCTACCAAACATTCGGGAAGATTTAATACCTATTCTCATCAAACTCTTCCAAAAAATTGAAGAGGAGGCAATACTTTTCAACTCATTTTATGAGACA
>NW_011888783.1:8060090-8068489 GCF_000151845.1 Pteropus vampyrus | reverse complement strand
AAAAAATAAAACCTAACCATATGCTCCCTCCAGGAGACACATCTGAGTTCCAAAGACAAATATAGACTCAAAGTGAAAGGGTGGAAAATGATTTTCAAGCAAATGGCATTCACAGAAAAGTGAGAGTAACGATGAAGAAAGATACCGAGGGACACTTCATAATGATAAAGGGAATCATGCACCAAGAAGACATAACACTTATTAATATCTATGCTCCCAATAAGGGAACCCTGAAATATATAATGCAATTATTAACAGAATTAAAGGGAGAAACAGACCAAAACACTATCATAGTAGAAGACCTAAATACTCCACTGTCAGATATGGACAGATCATCCAAACAGAAAATCAATAAAGAATTAACATCCTTAAGTGATACATTAGACCAACTGGATATAATTGACATTTACAGTCTTTCATCCCAAAACAGCTGCTTTTACATTCTTCTCTAGTGCGCATGGAACATTCTCAAGAATTGACCACATACTGGGACACGGAGATAGCCTCAACAAATATAAGAGGGTTGAAATCATACCAATCATATTCTCTGATCATAATGCTTTGAAGCTGGAGATCAGCTTCAAATAAAGAAGCTAGAGATCAACTATAAAAAGAAAGCAGAAAGAACCACAAATATGTAGAGATTAAATAATATATTACTGAAGAATAACTGAGTCAGAGAAGAAATAAAAAGAGATCAAGAAATACATAGAAACGAACGATAATGATAGTACAACATATCAAAACTTTTGGGACACAGAAAAATCAGTCATAAGAGGAAAGTTCATATTATTCCAGGCCTACCTCCAAAAACAAGAATGAGCCCAAATAAAGAACCTAACACTTCATCTTAAAAAACTAGAAAAGGAAAAACAAATGAAGCCTAAAGTCAGCAGAAGGAAAAAAAAAATTATCAAAATTAGAGCAGAAATAAATGAAAACAAACACACACAAAAAAAGAATAGAAAAAATAAATACAACAAAGAGCTGGTTCTTTGAGCAGGTTAATAAAATTGACAAACCCCTGGCTAGACTCACTAAAGAAAAAAGAGAAAGGACACAAAGAAACAAAATCAAGGGAGGAAGAGGGGAAATTATGACTGACACTGCAGAAATACAAAGGATCATGCAAGAATATTATGAAAAAGTATATAACACCAAATTTAATAACCTAGAAGAAGACTAGTACTTGGAAAAATACAACCTTCCTAGACCGAATCAAGAAGAACTGGAAAAGCTAAATAGACCAATAGGCAGTATGGAAATTGAAACAATCATCAAAACCTAACAAAAAGTAAAAGTCCAGGACCAGATGGCTTCACCAATGAATTCTACCAAACATTCGGGAAGATTTAATACCTATTCTCATCAAACTCTTCCAAAAAATTGAAGAGGAGGCAATACTTTTCAACTCATTTTATGAGACAACTCTCACCTTGATAACAAAACCTGGTAAAGATAACACAAAAAAAGAAAACTATGGACCAATATCTCTCATGAACACAGATGCAAAAATACTAAATTAGATACTAGCGAGCCAAATACAGCAACATATTAAAAAGATTATATACCACAATCAAATGGACTTCATCCCAGAGGCACAGGGATGGTTCAACATATGCATATCGGTTAATGTGATACACCACATAAACAAATTAAAAAATAAGAATCATATGATCATATCAACAGATACAGGAAAAAGCCTTCGACAAGATACAGCATCCATGTATGATCAAAACCCTTAACAAAATAGGTATAGAAGGAAAATACACTGATATAATAAATACTTAATGGTGAAAACTTAAAACCTTCCCACTAAGATCAGGAACAAGGCAAGGCTGTCCACTATTGCCACTGTTATTCAATATAACGTTGGAGGTCCGAGCAAGTGCAATTAGGCAAGAGAAAGATATAAAAGGCATTCAAATAGGAAACAAAGAAGTCAGACCATCGCTATTTGTGGATGACATGATTCTCTATAAAGAAAACCCTAAAGACTCCACAAGAACACTACTAGAAACAATAAGCAAATACAGTAAAGTTTCTGGATACAAAATCATGTTCAGAAATCCATAATGTTCCTATACTCTAATAATGAAGTGTCAGAAAAAGAAGTAGAAAAAAAATGCCTTTTGCAATTGCAACAAAAAGAATAAAATACCTAGGAATAAATCTAATGAAACATGTGAAGGACCTATATAATGAAAACTGTAAGACCCTATTAAAAGAAATCGAAGAAGATACAAAGAAATGGAAAGCTATTCCGTGTTCTTGGATTGGAAGAATCAACATAGTTAAAATGATTATATTACCTAAAGCATTATACACATTTAATGCAATCCCTATCAAAATCCCATTGGCATTTTTTAAAGAAATAGAACAAAAAAAATCAGATTTTTAAGGAAGCACAAGCGACCCCAAATTGCCATAGCCATCTGGAGAAAAAAGAATGAGGCTGGAGGCATCATTCTGCCTGATTTCAAATTATACTACAAAGCAACAGTAATCAAAACAGCATGGTATTGGCAGCAAAACAGACACACGGACCAGTGGAACAGAATTGAGAGTCCAGAAGTAAACCCATATTTATATGGGCAAATAATTTTCGACAAAAAAGCCAAAACATACAGTGGAGAAAGGAAAGCCTCTTCAATAAATGGTGCTGGGAAAACTGGAAAGTTAACCTGCAAAAGAATGAAATTAGACTGTTGTCTATCGCCACACACCAGACTTAACTCAAAATGGATCAAGGACCTGAATATAAGACCTGAAACAATAAAATGCATAGAGAAAACAGGAACTAATCCTCTTTAGACTTAAAGAGGATTTTATGAATTTGACCTCAAAGGCAAGGGAAGTAAAAGCAAAAATAAACAAATAGGACTATATCAAACTAAAAAGCTTCTGCTCAGCCAAAGAAATCGTAAACAAAGTAAAGAGACAACCATCCAAATGGGAAAATATATTTGCAAGCAACGCCTACGATAATGGCCTATTATCCAAAATATACAAAGAACTCATACGGCTCAATAACAACAACAAAAAATAACAAGCAATTCAATCAAAAAATGGGCAGAGGGCCTGACCAGACACTTCTTCCTAGAAGACATACAAATAGCCAACAAATATTTGAAAAGATACTCAACATCGCTAGCTATTAGGGAAATGCAAATCGAAACCACTATGAGACATCATCTCACACCTGTTAGAATGGCTATAATCAACAAACAAATAATAACAAATGGTGGAGAGGATATGGAGAAATAGGAACCCTCATACACTGCTGGTGGGACTGCAAATTGGTACAACCACTATGGAAAAAGGTATGGAGGTCTCTCAAAAAACTAAGAATTGATCTACCATATGATCCAGCAATTCCTCTACTGAGTATTTACCCTAAAGACTTGAAAACCCATATCCAAAAACATATTTGCACACCGATATTCATAGCAGCATTATTAATAGTGGCCAGGACATGGAAGCAACTGAAGTGTCCTACGATAGATGATGATTAAAGAAGCTGTGGTACATGTATACAATGGAATATTACTCAGCCATGAGAAGAAATGAAATACTGCCATTTGGAACAACATGGATGGACCTTGAAATAACCATACTAAACGAAATAATCCAGACAGAAAAGGTTGAAATCACATGATATCACTTATATGTGGGATATAAAATAAAAAGCAACAAATGAACAGGACAATCAGAGACTCAGGAACATGGACAATGGACTAGTGGTTACCAGCAGGGAGTGGGGAGGAGGGAGAAAGAAAATAAATAAAATGTTAACTAACTAACTAACTAACTAACTAACTAACTAACTAACTAACTAACTAACTAAAATGTTTTAAAAAAGAATCAATACTAATTAACTAACTTCATAGTTGTACTTTATATATTAACTCACAAAGTATGTTCACCTAATCTTATTTGAACTTAGAAAAAATAAATTCCATGTGGTAGGTATGAATACATTTGTTATTATAGAATTATATAGACAGGAATCCAGTGGGATAAAACAAGAAAACTAATTTATGAGTAAATATTTTCCAGAGGAAAAAGTATAACAGGTTTAGCTGACAGTGAATGACATTCATTCACTGACAGGGGATTCTGTAAACTAGAAATGGGTGGATGTATTTTACATTTTTATTTCATAGTTGTATGATATGAGTAATCTGATCATCAACTTCTTTGTCTCTGCAATAGGCAAAAATAATATCTATCTCATAAGATTTCGATTAGGTTTAAATTATATAAGACATGTGATATGAAGCTGAGTACATTGTAAGCACTTAATAATTAAAACAATCCTGAAGTAATTTAAACTACTAGAGATTGGGGGCAAAACAGGAGAAAAAAACTCCTCTGAGACATCACAAGATTTGTATATGAAATATAATTATTATATAAGTCAGTATACTTTTTTTTTCATCAAAACGCTTACCACACTGTAAAAATGTTGAAATCTAATTTACATGTCCTTTAGACCTTAATTTCCCAAGTATTTTATACACCATAACACTGAAAGTGATGCTTAATACAGACGTGCTGATCCCTTCTTTTGCAGACTTGTTCTTTGATCATCCTTTGAGTGCATTGTAAGGTCCTTCTTGTGCATCTTCTTAAATCAAGAATCTAACATAGGAAGCAGAGGTGTCGTTTATTTGCATAATTCCTCATTTTCAAATCTTCCTATACTTTTGTAGAGAGAATAACATTTTGAATATAAAATGTGTATTCCAATTTTTCAAAATGTATTTAATTTTTAAGATTGTGTTTTGAAAGCTGAGAAGGACAATATCCTAGATACTCAGATAATAAATTTGAACCCTAAGTAGAAGCTTATGATTTTCTTGGTATGGTTTTATATCTACTCAATAAATTTTTACTACCTTTTTATAGCAGTACTATAAAGTTTACTCAGCCAGTCTTTTAGAAAAAATAAAAATAATACTTAAAATTACTTTAATTGTGTTCTAGTGTACAAATATCTTAACATGACATCAACTCTGACTTTTTATGAGGGCAAATATTTCACAGGCTGAAACAAAAAAATTAGTTCTTATTATGATTGTTACTTTCCTGTTTTTGTTTTTCTCAGACCAAAGAAATGCAGATAAAAATACGATAGACTTATAATGTAAAATCACAGTACTATATGAAAGTTAGGAGCTCAGTCCAATAGTCCTGGAATAGAATCCTGTGTATGCCACTTGTTCTTTCTTTGATGTTATATTTTAAATCATTCTAATAATCAGTTTCTTCAGCTTTAAAATGGGGTCGACAATGGTATTTACATCAAAACGTGTATTAGAAGAAAAATGTGTATAATATTCTGCACACAATTATTTATTTAAAATAAACACACTAATTATATTCACATTTTATATATAATCACATTTTTGGAACTCAAAACATGAAGTTTAACTTTGGAGTAATATAACTATTAGAAATGTCAAATCTAAGACATCTTGTAACTTGGCCTCGTGGGAAGAAATGTCAAAGCGAGGCTCCAATATATTTCAACTTTTATGAATAAAGTTTGACATTTTGCCGTACATTCTGACCAGTTCTGTATTGTCTCTTTGATCTATCCAGCATATTCCTACACCATGTAGCTGGCAAATCTAAAAATAGACCTCAAACATTTTTCTTGTGCTTACTCATGAAGCCACTTGTCTGAAAGTCTTTTACATTGTTCATCCAAATTGTTTCCCACATTCTGAGCTTTCTCTCTCTCTTTTTTTCTTTTTCAATGTTGGTTTTGTCAACCTTACAGTCCTGACATTTAGGTTTATTTTCCACACCTGACCTACTTTGCCCATGGTACACTGTTTAGAAGTTTCTTTCAGTTCCCCTGACTTCAACCACCTTGAGGATAATTTCTCCAGTCCTTGGGATGATACACTGCATTTTACTCCATAATAGGACATACTTTTGCTGAGCTCTCAGAATTATAAACAGAATTTATGTGTATTCCAAATACTTATATTTTATAAAAATGGAATTCAAAAACCTAAAAATTAGTTTGGATTCTAAGCAGAAATCAGTGAACAATTATGAACAATTAATGCATCAGCAAATAACTCAAATTCTACTCTGCACTATCTACCTGTAGTGCATGCCCATTTACCCATAATTATAGTCCCATCTATACTCTAAGGTTCTGGAATCCTTGAAGAGATTATATATGTATTTTGTTTCAAGAAACACTGATCCAGTTTCAGAAATTGTTCTTGCTATTGCTTCTTATGCCTGCTATCTGGATCTCTGAGATAAGTTTCTCATCACTCAGGCCCTTCTCTTTTCTCGGTTTCTTAATTCACATTGCTTATTCTCTCTATATAGATCTATTCTTTAAAGAGGAGATTGCACATATAATAGAATATATAATGCTTATTATTTAAGCATTCATTCACTATATATAATTAAAATGCATAATTTTTTTTCTGTATAATTTTGGAGTAAAATGAAGAACCCCAAATTACCAAACCTTGTAATAAAATTTCTCTTTTCCTGGATACCTGCTTCTCTCTATTACTGGATACATGTTATAAACTATGAGTTTTACTGTAATCTCTTCACCCCGATCTTCTGCACTTCCGCCTAGAATGCTTATATGGAAAGCTACAATCTGCCTGATTTTTCGAGCTTATGCTGCTGTCCTAGATACTTGCTTGATGTGAGTGCTTAGAATGTTTCTGTGTGTCTCTATCTAACTCTACTAACTCCTCAACTTTGGACACAGTCTTTCCATTGGGATTTATGTCATCCTAGTACATTTTTTATCTGATAAGGTATTACTGTCTGTATCCTCAGTGATATGTAAATATGCTTGCTTCATTGAATTGTTGAGTTTGCTTCCTCTCAGATTGCCTGATCATGTTAATATTCGTTACTTGCACATGATTCATGATATTAATAGAAATTTGCAGTATATAAAACTGGGTTGAAATATTTATCACCAGAACATACCATTTTTCCTGTTGACTAAAAATAGTATATTTCTATATGAATAAAGATATAGAAATGTTAAGAAAATCCTATTTAAAAATCTAGTCATTCAGTTAGTGATGTTGATAGATAATTTTGTATTTCGTGATTAGTTTGGTTTCTTTTTTTTTTGACACCGAGGCTAACTAAATTTTATTTCTTGCTATGTAATTATTATTAAATAAGCTTTAGACCTGGGATGGCAGAATTGGTATTGTTTTACAAAATGGGAAGATTATTGCAGACCTTTTTACTCTTTTAACTACTTTTTTCCCCTCCATCAAAAAATAATGTCATCTTTATATTAATTATTAAGTATACATTAAAACTGAAGATCAACAAATTTCAATTTTATATAAATTATTTAAATGTCTCTTTAAAGTTTTCTTAGATCAAAGGTAGCAGATGTATTTCCTACTACAAGTTGCTGAATAACTTTCAAATTTTAGTTGCACATTTTTCTGTATTAATAAAAGCCATTTTTCACCACAGCCTGTATTCAAAACTTAGCATACTTAGAGAGCTATAACCACATTATTTCTCTTAATGCAAGCTTGACTGTTAAGAAAAATCTGGCTTGCAAAATTTACATGAAAAGACTGTATTTTGTTGCACATTGGTAAAATAATGAAATCATACTTCTACAACTACTAACTTCAAAAAAAGATAAATGTCAGGTCAATTTTGTACAATTTGGCAACTTTGAAAACATTAATTCAAAATATATAGTATTAAATCATGTTGTTCTTTACTGTTGACTGTTACAGTTTTTCTTTCTTTTCTTTTCTTTCTTTTATTTTTCTTGACTGCCAAAGATGAAATGAAGGAAAGCCAGAATCCTGCAGGTACATTGCCCTTGAATTTTGGAGATAAAGTCTAAAGCAAGGCTGTCATCTCTTATAACCTTGTTCAATCTTCTTTTATACAATGGACTAAGAAAAAAAATCACTCAGACTTTTCTGTCCAATATAAATATAACTTCATTTTTCAGTTCAAATGAATGTCTTAATATGTGTTTTGTGGGCTAGAGAAAAACGCTGAGAAAAAAATATACATTTTATAGCATATGTTACTAATATGAGTCAGGTTTAGAAATATATACATCAATGTAATTAATTTTCTACTTTACAGGTTATGAAAACATAACAATACTACTCATAATTTATAATAATAAATGTAATGAAAAGTTAAAACTATTCAAAATTAGGAATATCAAAGAAGATAGAGTATTTTGGGATAAACTTGTGTGTATGTATTTCACTCTGATATTTGATTTTTACTGACAATCAAGTAATTAAAAATGTAAATAGAATAAATAACATGTAATAACTAAAATATTTTAATAATTTAACAAAAAACATATGATAATGCGAATTAATTGGTCCAGCATTAACATA
>NW_011888783.1:8053980-8059110 GCF_000151845.1 Pteropus vampyrus | reverse complement strand
CACTTCCGCCTAGAATGCTTATATGGAAAGCTACAATCTGCCTGATTTTTCGAGCTTATGCTGCTGTCCTAGATACTTGCTTGATGTGAGTGCTTAGAATGTTTCTGTGTGTCTCTATCTAACTCTACTAACTCCTCAACTTTGGACACAGTCTTTCCATTGGGATTTATGTCATCCTAGTACATTTTTTATCTGATAAGGTATTACTGTCTGTATCCTCAGTGATATGTAAATATGCTTGCTTCATTGAATTGTTGAGTTTGCTTCCTCTCAGATTGCCTGATCATGTTAATATTCGTTACTTGCACATGATTCATGATATTAATAGAAATTTGCAGTATATAAAACTGGGTTGAAATATTTATCACCAGAACATACCATTTTTCCTGTTGACTAAAAATAGTATATTTCTATATGAATAAAGATATAGAAATGTTAAGAAAATCCTATTTAAAAATCTAGTCATTCAGTTAGTGATGTTGATAGATAATTTTGTATTTCGTGATTAGTTTGGTTTCTTTTTTTTTTGACACCGAGGCTAACTAAATTTTATTTCTTGCTATGTAATTATTATTAAATAAGCTTTAGACCTGGGATGGCAGAATTGGTATTGTTTTACAAAATGGGAAGATTATTGCAGACCTTTTTACTCTTTTAACTACTTTTTTCCCCTCCATCAAAAAATAATGTCATCTTTATATTAATTATTAAGTATACATTAAAACTGAAGATCAACAAATTTCAATTTTATATAAATTATTTAAATGTCTCTTTAAAGTTTTCTTAGATCAAAGGTAGCAGATGTATTTCCTACTACAAGTTGCTGAATAACTTTCAAATTTTAGTTGCACATTTTTCTGTATTAATAAAAGCCATTTTTCACCACAGCCTGTATTCAAAACTTAGCATACTTAGAGAGCTATAACCACATTATTTCTCTTAATGCAAGCTTGACTGTTAAGAAAAATCTGGCTTGCAAAATTTACATGAAAAGACTGTATTTCGTTGCACATTGGTGAAATAATGAAATCATACTTCTACAACTACTAACTTCAAAAAAAAGATAAATGTCAGGTCAATTTTGTACAATTTGGCAACTTTGAAAACATTAATTCAAAATATATAGTATTAAATCATGTTGTTCTTTACTGTTGACTGTTACAGTTTTTCTTTCTTTTCTTTTCTTTCTTTTATTTTTCTTGACTGCCAAAGATGAAATGAAGGAAAGCCAGAATCCTGCAGGTACATTGCCCTTGAATTTTGGAGATAAAGTCTAAAGCAAGGCTGTCATCTCTTATAACCTTGTTCAATCTTCTTTTATACAATGGACTAAGAAAAAAAATCACTCAGACTTTTCTGTCCAATATAAATATAACTTCATTTTTCAGTTCAAATGAATGTCTTAATATGTGTTTTGTGGGCTAGAGAAAAACGCTGAGAAAAAAATATACATTTTATAGCATATGTTACTAATATGAGTCAGGTTTAGAAATATATACATCAATGTAATTAATTTTCTACTTTACAGGTTATGAAAACATAACAATACTACTCATAATTTATAATAATAAATGTAATGAAAAGTTAAAACTATTCAAAATTAGGAATATCAAAGAAGATAGAGTATTTTGGGATAAACTTGTGTGTATGTATTTCACTCTGATATTTGATTTTTACTGACAATCAAGTAATTAAAAATGTAAATAGAATAAATAACATGTAATAACTAAAATATTTTAATAATTTAACAAAAAACATATGATAATGCGAATTAATTGGTCCAGCATTAACATAGAATTAAAGATTTTAAGAGGAACCAATAAGATAATTGCCTTTGTAATAACTATTTCATGATATATATTTTATGTTGGATTAACTAGATTTATCTGCAGGTTTTATTCAGTATGTCTTAAATATATAATATTTCAAAAAAAACTCAGAATATTTTAAATATTCTGTTAACCAATACTGATTTAGAAAGTAAAATGATGTCAGTTTTAGGATTTATCCCCTCTGTATTCCTCTAAAATAACTCTCTCTCATGATTTGAATAGCAGAAGTACAGAAGAGCAAAGACTACACTTCTACCTCTTACTATAAAATCTAAAATCAGAATATTCAAACATAGGCCACGCTGTTGTGCCAAGTTTCATTCTTCTTCTCTAAGTGAAATAGTTGTAAAATAGAACAAGATAAGCCCCATGGTGTTTTATGGAATTTTGGATAATCTTAATAATAATCTGATATACTAATGCATAATTTTACCCATGAGATATAGAATGTTGATAATACTCTTTTTACTCAATTCTTCTAATAATCTGAAAACACTTGAAAGACTCATATGTACAATAAAATGGTTAAATGTCTTTATGCTGAATGTGCTTGGTGGAGAATCAAGGAGATTGTTAAAACTGCCTCATTATAAGATTTCTCAAAAGAACGTTTCATGTGGTGAGTTGTAACAAATTGCAATAACTGAGGAAGAGTCTAGTCCAACACTAACAGTTGTGGATACTCCAAAGTCCTTGTCAAATGGTTAATCCTAAGTTACGGTATATGAAATTATTAGTTTTTTTGGGGGGGGGTGTCATAGCTTGTATACTATAGATTAAATATTTATCATATATATATTTTAGAAATGTTTTAAATTGAATATGCTACTTACAGTAATGCATCTTCAGATAGTAAAAAAGTATAAAGTGGCCAATTTCATACTGTTACACTTGCATTTAGTATTAAATTACAATTGTACTTTGTGAATTTAAAAAATAAGATCAGAATAATGATCCAAACAAGGTAGGATTAATATCATTTTTGAATACCCTTAGCATTTCTTTCTTACAATGTCTATGTTTCTCTTCATTAGCAAAACTTCCAATTTCTTTTAAATATTTTCTCTGAAATTGCTGCTTTTGAGTTTAACCTTCTACTGACAAATTATCTAATTATAAAGACATATATAATCACTTATTTCAGAAAGAAATATTCTTTAGACACCTAGTACAGACAAATGAAAGCATAGCAAAAGTAATTTTCTAACAATTCTAGTAACCCAGGAGATAAATTTATAACTCAGCAGGAAGCTTAAAATGGGCAATATACCTTTTGTTCCAATATGAGATCCCTAACTGCATTGCCAAGTTTTGAGTCATATGGCTATTTTTTTTAGGCTTTACATAGAACTGTATGCATTCTTTACAGATATTTCTTTTTGCTTCATGTGTTATAAGAATTGATACTGCTTCTGTGTGATTACTTATCTTCTTTTTCACACTCAAGCTATAAAATGTTTAATAATAGGTAGAAAATATTTTGTCTGTCGTATAAAAGAGAGAACCAGTATGGTAACCTTCAACTATTCTATGACAAACTATTTGTTTGCTTAGGTGCAGATCAGCACCACTAGTTCAGGACAGCTCACCAAACATATTCATTTAAATTGCCCTAGTAGACATCATTACCTCGTGGTTCTATACCTATGTTACTGGTTATTTCCTTTCAATATCCTTTTCTGAATCTGACTGAACTCTGTCTTCAGTTTCTTAGTGTATATCAGTGTTACGAACTAAGTCATCACTGCTGTTTGTAAATACTCTTTTTCAACATTTTATTGTTTTTGTTTTTTTAATTTTATTTCAGTAGCGTAGCGTCTGATTCTTTGAAAAGCTTTTTAACTAACTTACTTGTCAGCATCTCATTACTGAGCCTCCCTGTCCTTTTTTCTTTTATAAGAATTATAGCATAAATAATTTTATGTTAAAATACTCAAATATATGTTTATTTTCATTACTGTTTTATAAAGCATTTGTGAGGTGATTAATTTAATTGATTTAATTACTTTTTTTTTTCTTTTGCATCAGGAATTAACAGTTGGTTCTTTTATCTATCCTTCGGTTCCTATATGAATCTTCTTATTCACTTACATTTTTATTCACTATCCAGCAGTCATTTTTTAAAATTATTTTATTGGTTTACACTTTGTACCATTCAGTGGTAATAGAAATTAGTATATAAAAAAGAAATTTAAGAATATATCAAACATACCAAGAATGAATGGAAAAAAAGTGATGAAATAACATTTCTAGTTACAAATTAATTTAGCTTCATATTTGTGATAAAAATCAGAGATGGGAACAAGAAAATTGTGGCTATATATAAATTTCAGAGAGTTAGATGGGTGAGAAATTAATCTGATTTTTAAAAACATAAATGAATGTATAATTCTTTAGAATTTCATAAAAAATAATATTTCCCAAAGTGATTTATAATTTTTAAAAAAAATAATCAAGTGCTCATGGGAGATGGCACAGTAGGAAGTTTCAGGAACTATGCCACCATGGAAACAACTACTGAGCTGACAAGAACTTTAGATTTGACTATTTAAGAACTCCGGAGTATAGTTCAGCACTTTCAGTGTCCAGGAGAGTACTTGATTTAAAAAAGAGGCAGGTGAATTTTAATAAATTTTGACATTTCACATTGTGTCTACAATGCCCTGTCCCCAAGCCCCAGGGCAGGTAGCTATAGAGATGGTGGCCAAATTCCTGGCGCAGTTTACTGATACCAGGATGGGCAATAAGGACCTGGTCATTCAAAAACTGTTTTTTGTGCTTTGATCTCACTGGGAGTTTGCTGAGTGATCAGCATAGGAAGATCCCGCTTACAGAATTTAGAGAGGCAGAACACTTTTTTCCTTTTTTATTTACTGGATCAAGTCACTCAAAGAAATCTCAACCAGGTCACTGACTGAATGCAGAGATAATGGGACATATGGCAAGGAATGTATTCCTTGCAAAATAGTTTGGAAAAGTCAATAAATAAATAGATAACTACAGTCCTCAATAAGCAACAACAGCAGTCTCTAGGGAGAAGAGAGAATATCATTTCCAGAATTACTGCATTACAATATTAAAAATGTAAAGTTCTTAAAAATTACAAAGCATACAGAGAAGCAGGAAAGTATGGCCTATTCATAAGAAGAAGAAAAGGAAATCCAAAAGAAACCCTCCCTGAAGGAGCCCAGAAGTGAACTTGCAAGGCAAAGACTTTAACTGCCTTAAATACGCTCAAAGGACAAAAAATTTGAGACGATCAGAATGGTGTAGAACATATAGAGAATATTAATAAAAA
>NW_011888783.1:8039543-8053930 GCF_000151845.1 Pteropus vampyrus | reverse complement strand
CAAACATACCAAGAATGAATGGAAAAAAAGTGATGAAATAACATTTCTAGTTACAAATTAATTTAGCTTCATATTTGTGATAAAAATCAGAGATGGGAACAAGAAAATTGTGGCTATATATAAATTTCAGAGAGTTAGATGGGTGAGAAATTAATCTGATTTTTAAAAACATAAATGAATGTATAATTATTTAGAATTTCATAAAAAATAATATTTCCCAAAGTGATTTATAATTTTTAAAAAAAATAATCAAGTGCTCATGGGAGATGGCACAGTAGGAAGTTTCAGGAACTATGCCACCATGGAAACAACTACTGAGCTGACAAGAACTTTAGATTTGACTATTTAAGAACTCCGGAGTATAGTTCAGCACTTTCAGTGTCCAGGAGAGTACTTGATTTAAAAAAGAGGCAGGTGAATTTTAATAAATTTTGACATTTCACATTGTGTCTACAATGCCCTGTCCCCAAGCCCCAGGGCAGGTAGCTATAGAGATGGTGGCCAAATTCCTGGCGCAGTTTACTGATACCAGGATGGGCAATAAGGACCTGGTCATTCAAAAACTGTTTTTTGTGCTTTGATCTCACTGGGAGTTTGCTGAGTGATCAGCATAGGAAGATCCCGCTTACAGAATTTAGAGAGGCAGAACACTTTTTTCCTTTTTTATTTACTGGATCAAGTCACTCAAAGAAATCTCAACCAGGTCACTGACTGAATGCAGAGATAATGGGACATATGGCAAGGAATGTATTCCTTGCAAAATAGTTTGGAAAAGTCAATAAATAAATAGATAACTACAGTCCTCAATAAGCAACAACAGCAGTCTCTAGGGAGAAGAGAGAATATCATTTCCAGAATTACTGCATTACAATATTAAAAATGTAAAGTTCTTAAAAATTACAAAGCATACAGAGAAGCAGGAAAGTATGGCCTATTCATAAGAAGAAGAAAAGGAAATCCAAAAGAAACCCTCCCTGAAGGAGCCCAGAAGTGGACTTGCAAGGCAAAGACTTTAACTGCCTTAAATACGCTCAAAGGACAAAAAATTTGAGACGATCAGAATGGTGTAGAACATATAGAGAATATCAATAAAAAGATAAAAAATATAAAATTTTGTTAAGTTGAATAGTTTTTTGTGAGATACAAATTGCCTGAGCTCTCTTAAAAATAAATGTGTCATCTGAATAACCGTATATATATTAAAGAAAATGAAACTATGTTAAAGTCTTTTCCATTAAAAGCACTCTAGGCAAAGATGTTTTCCTAATGAATTTTACTGAATGTGTAAGGAATAATAAGAATTATATGATACTCTTCCAGAAAAATGAAGATGGAGAATATCCCATAACTAGTACTATGAGACCATGTTAATCAAAACCAAAGACATTAAAAATATATAAAATTAGAGAAAAGTATTCTTATGACATCATCTTAACATTTCTTAGAACAATGTCAGAAAAAATTCTAGTAATAGATATAATAGATAATATTTCATGATAAAGGGGTTTGTTCAAGGAATGTAAGCTTTGTAAATATTTGAAGATTTATCATTGTAAAACACCACGTTTCTATTTTAATAGAATAACATACCATTACTTCAATAGAGTCAGATAAAATATTTCACAAATTTAAACAACCATTTATGACAAAAACACTCAATACCCTAAGAATGGTAGATAATTTCCCTGATCTGATAAAAGGCAATTACAAAAACTCTATAGTTGTTATATTTATATACTGAAAGACAATTATTTCCAACTAAAGTTGCAAAAAAGGCAAAAATGTCTCTTCTCATTATTGTTATTCAACAGAGAAATTCGATGATTGGGTGTCATGGTGTTTGTTTTATCTAGAAGTTTGAAATATGAAAACAGGTTCTAGTTGACATTGGTAAAGACGTATTCACTCATGTTACTATGAATCAAGGAGTTTAAAAAATTTTGTGATTGTCAAGTGTCTTGATTTTATCATGTTGAGCCATAGTAATAGACTAGACTTGTCTATTTATGGTCATTATTCTCCAGAAATTACTTGTGTTTATTTGGGAAATCCACACACTAGCTCTCAGTGGCCAGCTGTCAAGGCATTCTTTATTTTTCCTTAGATAATGATAAGAATATGTAAATATCCTCATACTGTTCTTTTTATGGAAACAATAAATGTATGTATTTTTCAAATTAAAAATGTATGTATTTTTCAAATTAAATTTACAATTTGATAGAAAAACTGTAAGCTTTTATTTACAATATTTATTTATTTATTTATTTAGTATTATTTATGCCTACAGAACCTGGTCTTCCTAGATGGTCTCCCATCCAAGTACTAACCAGGCCCAACCCTGCTTAGCTTCCAAAATCAGACATTGAGCTTGTTCAGGGTGGCATGGCCATAGACCATGGACCGTGGCTCCACTGGGGCACGAACCCAGGACCTTCTGTGTGTAAAGCAAACGTGCTAACTGCTACACTATGGAACCATGTCCATATTTACAATATGTAGAATATACAATATTCTTTGCTAGTAATTCACGAAAAGCATAAGCATATAAAACCAGATTTATGAACATGTTTTGGGCCAATCTCTTGTGTAAAATAACGATTTAATTTGAAATAACATTTAGCAAGCATAACATGTGGTCAGCACACCATTCTTGATGTGCAACATTCTTGATGTGTCACTCTTGGGTTCTTCTACAATAGACACAAATGGTATTTTCTTATAAATAGAGGTTATATTCTAAAATCATTATGCTTCTTCACAAATGGTTAACAATAATTATACCATAACAAAACACTTTGAGGTAGTATGCTTTAAAAAAACAAAAATCCATTTATCCAATCAACAAATATTGATAACCAAGCAATTTGGTTTCAAAAGACGGAGTACATTTTTCTTTGGGACTACACACACAAATGGTAAGACACACATAAAAATAAGGAAATAAAAATAGGAAAGGTGCCTTATGTGGACAGCTTGATGTCTTTGAAGTACAAGGTGAAATTATTTCTTGCATTTAGGACAGGAGAGACATAGATTTCACAATAGTTAATAATTATGTACAACTATGAGAAAGAAACAAAAGCATAGAAAGTCATTAAATTAAATGTGACTACTTATCATAGTAATAATATTTTTTATAAATAAAATAATGGAGTAACCAGACTAAAAAATTAAGGTCATCAATAAGCAAATCACATTATATTTCTTTTTTTTGGGAAAAAAAAAATCTCATTTAAAATGGAAGACTCTGGGCTCTGCCTAGAAGTGACTTACTGGAAGTGGTAGATAAGAAAATTTCGTGATCTCATTTGTGAGAACTACAAGAAAGATGAAACATAAAGAACAATATTTATAGAAAAGGACAGAAAGTGAGAGATAAACAGATTCCCAAAATGTTAGTGGAACGCAGAATGAGTTATGTGACCCTAAAGCTATCTAAGAGCCAGTAACCAGAGAAGACTATAAACTGGGAAAAAAAGCAGCAATTTCTCTTCCAGTGTCACTTGCTGATAGCAGCATAATAAGGATACCCATACCAGCTGTGCAGTGCTTTTTGCTACAGAGTTTAAAAAGCTCTGCCAAGATATTTGTGATGTCTGCCACTCAAATATCAGGAAAGAGAAAGAAAATTAAGCTTGAAGACTATGATTTTAAAAAGGGTAAAACGTGGTAAAAGCAAATCAGGATAGATATTTTGGGGACTGTGATGGCTAATTTTGCATGTCAACTTTGCTGGACAGTGGCACCCAGTTTCTGACCAAACACCAGTCTAGGTGTTGCTGTGTAGATTTTTTTTTAGATGTGATTAACATTTTAAACAGTTGACTTTAAATATAGCAGATTACCTTTCATAAGGTGGGTGGGCTTTATCCAATCAATTGAGAGCTTTAACCTGCAGACAGTCAACCTTCAGTCTAGAGATTACAAAATGAACTCTTCCCTGGGGCTCTGGTCTGCTGCTGGCCTGCTCTGCAAATTTTGAACTTGTCAGTCCTCACAACCTTGTGAGCCAATCCCTTAAGATTAAACTATGTCTGCGTCTGTCTGTCTGTCTCTGTATACAGACTCACATACTATTGGTTTGTTTCTCTGGAGAACTCTGACTATAATACAAGGACCTGGAGTAATAACTCAAATAATGATATAAAATTCTAAAGTAAAATAAAGAGATTAATTATTATTTAAATCAATGAAAAAGATACACACTAGTCCTAAAAGTGAAATGTTATTAATTAACTTAAATTACATAGGGTAATATTTGTCAGTAGTATTCTCATGATACATTCCTCAAACAAATAAATAAAAGACAATTAAAAAAAGGAAAAAAAAAACATCAGGGTCTACTAAATTGCAAAACCTTATATTGACTAGCCCTCACTTCAGATTCATAATGCATATTAGAAGACTGTGTAGGTATAGGAAATATTACAGTAAAAACAGTTTGACCCAGTAAAAACAGTTGTAAGGGGTTCACAAACTTTTTGAGTATTAAATCCTTAGTGGTGTGTGTGGGTGGGGGTGGGGGGGAGTAAATAAGCCTGCCACAGAAGATACATACTACATAATTCCACTTATATGATGTATCTAAAATAATCAAATTGATAGAAACATAGAGCAGAATCATGGTTGGCAAGGACTAGGATGGGGAGTGGGGGGAATTTGAAGTTGCTATTTAGTGGGTATAGAGTTTCAGTCATGAAAAATGAAAACATTCTGGGGATTTGCTGTACAACATTGTACTTAGTTAACAATACTGTATACTTAAAATTTTAAGAGAATAAGTCTCATGTTATGTTTTTTTACTATAATAAAAAAAACCTTACTGCAGGTAGTTAAAATAATTATTTTAGAATAATCATAGAATTATTATTTTACTTTTTATTAGTTTTCGTATTTGTGCTGAAAGGAATTATTATAAGCAAACCTGCACTATAAGAAATATTAAAGAATGCCTTTCAGTCAAAAGGAAATGACAACATATACAAAGCTTTAACTACCAAAAAAAAAAAACAAAAACCAGACACCAAAAAGGATAAATATGTGGATCAATCTAAAATATACTTTTTTGTTTTATTTTTTAAAGAATAATTAAAGCAAGCATAGTGCCTATGTATTGGAATGCCTGTAATATTTGTGCAATTGAAATTTTCTACAACATTGCACATTGTACAGGTATCCAAATTAGCTCTGAACATCTTGGCTTGAAATTATTTCCATATAGGCCTCCATTAGTTCACTCCAGTACAGAATGAACTACCTGGGGGAAAGGGGTATGCTTTTAATCATGTAACTCCAGCACCTAACAGTAGATTTTTTTTGTATATTCTTAAATATTTTCTGAGTGAAGGATTAAAACTGGAGGATACAATGAAATATAATTTAGATTTTTTTTTCTCGAAACATCTTTATTTCCACATTACAAAACCACTGCTCTATACTAAAATATTGGAGAATTGAAATGTGGTGAATTTGTTAAAGGACATAAAGTGGACAATAAAAAAGAGCAATTTGATTTAGGAAATAAATTGTCTGTAAATCTAAAATTATTCCTTAGCAATTATTTTCTTGAGTTTTTGTTTAATTAATTCACATTCTAAATACTTTCAACCAATAAATCTTTACATTTACTGTACAAAAATTTAAAAATATGTTTAAGGTGTTTCTTCTATATTTGTAAATTGTCTTTGGGTTTATCTTTTTCTATTTCTTATAGCAAACAATGTTTGACACTGCAAAATGATTTTTGATATCTAAAAATATGTGTTTGAGAGAAATAATAGGGCATGCACAAAGTATATTTTTCCAGAAATATAAGATTGTAAGATGTAATAATAACTTGAAACTAAGAAATTAATTTAATTTTAAATCATTATTTTAAAACTAAAAGTACTACTCTATTTCTAATATTAGTCATTTGTTTATAATTGGTATTTTAAATAAAATTACCTACAAAATTTTGTAGGAAGATCGAGAATAGTGAAATGAGATGATAAGTCATCTCTATTCACAAACAAATTAAAATAATGACAGAATTTAATTTCCTTTTTTTCTCTCTTTGTGATAAAATAAAATACATATGAAGTTTATAGGTTGTTTGAAGATTGAGACACTGGTGTTATAATTAAATTTATGCTGGATTGCTGTGCAAACACTTCTAAAAATCTACAATTTCTAGAGATTTACTTAACTACTAAGAATTTTGGAATAGCCACCATGGCCACTGAAGCAATTTGTAGCTCTCTTTATTGAAAAATGACTCTTTATAGTAATTAAGATTATGGTATCCTCAACAACAAAACTATCATCGGTTACTTTTTAATTATTTATTTTTGTTCTTATTTGTATCAGCTCTTATAATAATTTGTATAAAAATTGGGCCCAAAGCATGTGTACATTAAAGAATTAATCCATTTACTTTGTAGCTCAGAAGTAGTATTTTTAAAATGTAGGTTCAGTAAGTTACAATTTGAACAAGATATGATTATCATAGGCATCAATATACATTACTTAAAAAGACACTCTTCTGGCCTCAAAGAGTTTGCAGTCTAGCAGGTAAGATACACATTTTAACAGTAGCTAGAATGCAATGTAGTAAGGGATTCTGAAATAGCTCATATTGGGAGCCCCGAAAACAAAATTAACACTGGGGGGCATCAGGGAAGGTTTCCAAAAAAGTAGTAATTAAGCTGTATCTTGAAGATTGTAGATATTAATTTCGTAAATAATTAGAAAAAGAGTAGCAAGGGGAATAATTCCGTTGATGGAAAGTTCTGTGTCTTGATTATGGTGGTGGTTACACAATGTATGTATGTGATAAATTACATAGAAAACACTTAAGAACACATAGACATACAAATAAGAACATGTATAAAGCTGAAAATGATATGTGAATTATACTAATTTTGATTTCTGGTTTTGATATTGTATTATTGATATGTAAGATATTATCATTGAAGAAATCTGAGTGATAGATGCATAGGACTTCTCTACTATTTTTGCAACTTCCTCTGAATCTATAATTATTTCAAAATAAAAATGTTTTAAGGATCAACAAGCAAGAAGGAGGCAAAGTTCTTTAGCATTTTCAAAGAGATAGTGTATGTGAGTCTGATGAAGCAAGGTTTAGATTGATTCAAGTTCAATAAACACTTATTCAGCACCTGTCTGCCAGACTCTGCAATGCATTTCACATATGTCACTTCTCTTAATTTCCCCAACAAACATATCAATTAATATGTATTGAAGTTATATAGACTTACTGTTAAGAGGATCGATTAAATCTTATAAGCAAGCAGGTAGACTTTAGATTTCTCTACCTTCCGACCACTTCATATCTTGCCCCCCAAGATATGTGTGCACACATACACATTTGCCACTCAGATTTTGACAGTTAATCTTAAAGGTAGAATATTTTGAAGGTTTGGACACTTTCTGTTATGGGCTTAATTGTATTCTCCCCTAATTATATATTGAAGTTCTAAACCCCAGTACCTCAGAATATGACTATATGTAGAGATATGGTCTTTAAAGAGGTAATTAATTTAAAATGAAGTCATTAGGTTGGGCCTTAATCCAGTCTGACTGATGTGTCCTTATAAAAAGAGGAAAGATAAGATGAGGACACAGGGAGAAGAAGGTCCTCAGCAAGCCATGGAGAGAGGTCAAGGAAGAAAGCAAATCTGTAATACCTTGATCTTGAACTTCTAGCTTCCAGAAATGTGAAAAAATAAATTTCTGTAATTTAAGCAACCCTATCTGTGGTATTGGGTTGCTTACACTTGCAAACAAGTACACTTGAATATGGATTTATTTTTCGTTATTTCTTAACTTTTTTCATTGGTCCTCAAATCTTAATGAGTGTAAGATATGATTTATAAGGCTTTATGCTGAAAATAATGAACAGTTTACTTTATATTTAGGAGATACATTCATTTTGAATATATAAAATACTTGCTTTATACTCTGACTTCACCAACTTACCTCGCATTAAACACATTCTGCTATACCTCAAGGTATATAATTGTCTAATGGCATAAGTAATATGGCTAATGACACATAGTCCTATTTTTTTGAAATGTGTTATTCATTTTTACAGTAAATACATATATGGAAAGTATATATTTAAGACTCATTGAAATAAAACCATTAGTTTTGTTTTTAGAAGTTTACTGGGTTACACATTTCCTTAATCTAATGAAATAATTGATTATTATGATTTTAAAAATATTTTATGGATAGGTAACAAATATTCTTTGTCATTAAAGATTTATTTAAACATACCATTCTTATACCTGAACAAAATACAGGGTTGCAGATCATGGAGATATGGCTAGCTAACATTTAAAAAAAAAATGTGTTCGGTTATGATCTGATAGTGCTTTGTCATTTGTTTTCTTATATGCTCTCTCAGTAGCCATCTAAAACTTCTGACAGAGTTTGGTGATATAAGATAGCTTGCAGATAAGTCCAGAAAAAGGAACTTGATTTTCCATTACAAACAAAATGAAAATAATAATTTACACTATATTTTACATATCTTTCTCTTCTTCAAGTGCCTGCAATTTGATTGCTTTAGCATACTTGTTACTGTGTTAAAATAAAATGGAGACTAGGGTTGAAAATCCTCTAACCAGACTAAACCATTTCAGCTACATAAGCAAAAGTAAATCTATCTTATTTCATGAACATAAATGCAATCTCTTGTAAGTGCCTCTGATGATCATAGAAGAAACTTAAGTCATCTTCTCCAAAAGTTATATGAGATAATCACTTTTAAACAATTCCTTGCTGTCTGGAAACCCCCACTGTAATAACTGATATTGTGAAGGTTCAACAATTTTTTCATTCTCACTTTATAAGCCATTCTGTAATGTAGGCCCCTGAATTTCATATCAGTTTTGGATTTGAAAGCTCCCAGTTAACGAACTGTACTTATGTGTAAAATAAACTCTTACTAACTTCTATTTTATTGATTAGAGCTTAAAATTTTGCTATTTCTGGTTTTATGATGCCACTTTAAAAATTTACTGTAACTTTTGCCATAATGTAAATATAAAATGGCATGCTTAGCATATAAAAAGATTCAATTAAAATTATTTAATTGACAATTGTATAAACCAAATTGCATTTCTATTTTATCATATTCTTATAAATTAAGGTACAATTTGGAACTGAATGAGAAAATATTATTTTTTGAAAATATATGGCCTTCAGAATATTTTTACTTCTATTTACCTTTTTTTCTTTAATTTTGTTTTAGTTTTCTTCTCTCACTATTTCTGCTGCTGTAGTTCTACTTCTATTACCATTGTGGGGAAAGCAAAATGTCCAGGAGGAAAATGTAGAAGACCCAAAATCAGGACTCTTGGATTTTAGACCTGGTATGTCACTAACTTCTTGAAGTGTGACCTTAGATAAGTTACACATCTTCATTGAGCCTCAGTTATTTTGTCCATATAATGCCTCAATCTAGATGATCTCTGTTATGTACTGAATTGTGTTTCCCCAAAATTTATGGGTTGAAGCTTTAACTCCCAGTGTGACTCTGGAGATGGGGAGATAAGGCCTTTAAGGAGATAATTAAGGTTAAATGAGGACGTAAGAGTGGGGTTCTAATCCAATAGGACTAGCATCCTTATAAAAAGAAGAAGAAACACTAGTAATTTGTGTGCAAATCAAGAAGAGAGTCCTCAGGAGAAACCGACCTTGCTAGCACCTTGATCTTGGCCTTCTAGCCACTAGAACTATGAGAAAATCAATTTCTGTTGTTAAGCCACCCAGTATGTAGTATTTTGTGATGGAAGCCCTAGTAGACTAATAACAATTCTTAAGATGTCTCTCCTTGTAAAAGTATTCTTCTGTTATGGATGTCCTAAATCTAAGACCATCTAGAGATATAGATGAACACATAAGCTATTTAATATGAACAGTAAAAGAAATAAATATTTTTAAGAATACTATAGAGCATCTATTATTCACATTAAAAATGTCTAACAGAAGATTCACATGTAATTTCATTTTAGCTGTGGGTTTTTAAAAAATATTTTAAACTATAATCATATTTTATATCAACATTTTTTTTCTCTAGACCATTGAAACCTTTTTATTGCATCTAGATCATTCATCAGATGGCGATAAAATTACAAACTAGCTTATTGGAAATTTCCTTTGGAGCAGGATGGTTTCATGTTAGTACAAGAGCAAGATAATTATTGATTCTAACTTAAAAAGCATATACAGTGCATTAAATGCAGACAAAGAAATGAGAATCAATACTGTCAACTCCACATAGAGCAAAATAGAGATATGAACTTACAAAAGGAATAAACACTAAAAGACATGATCATTCATCTCTGATTGGGGAGTCAGGTTGTGTAGGAACCTTATCAGCAGTATTACTACCTTCTTTTCCTAAGATTTTTATTTAGTGTAACAAAAATCTTCAGGGAGGCAGATCTGAAAGAAGCTGCTGTTTCAGCTTCTTTGTGCTTTGGTATGATGACCCAAGTAACAAAATTAGAATGGAATAGTTCTGTGTCTTGAGCTATTGAGGCCAGAGCTGATAACATGCTCAGATTCTCATTTAGGCTAGATGCCTCTTGACTCCAATAGGAAGTCACAAGTTCAGGCAAGAGATGGATTTTAAATGGTTTCAAGTGATAGAAGTTTGAATGAGCAGACTTTAAGTTCGAGTATCATAGAAAGATAAGTGAAAACATATGATAAGAATTTTAACATGATTGAGTTTTAAGCATATGAAATAAATCAAAACCCAAGACATTTGTAATCATCTGTAAAGTAGAAGGTATATGTTTAGTAATTGCCAGAAGTTTAAGTTAAAAAATGTAGACATATTATTCTAAACTCCTTAATCATATGAGAGGAAATGTCTCTTTTTTCTATCCTGTCACATAAAATCATTTGTGGACTATAGTTAAGAGATAATTATTATAACATCTAGGAGGTTTGCCTCCAATTCAGACTCATACAAAGGAATGCTGACATCATATGTAAAATAATGGCAGGTGAAATATTCTTAAAGAAGATAAATTTCTTATTCTATTTAAAATTAAATATCAAGTTGGAAAGATGTGTATATTAAACTCAGAGTCAGCACCTCTGCAGCAGTCTTGAGAATCTCACCACCGAGATGGTGAAGCATAGCAAAATGCTGTTTACAAATCTGCAAGGGCTTTTTATTCAACCTACAGGGTCTTGCTAGAATGTTTCCCGCTCATGGCCACTGTAATCATTACTTCCTGTGAAAGGAAAATTAGAGCAGCTAATGCTGGTAACACACTAGCTACTTTGTCTCTGTCACCAGAAAGATCCTGTTTGAAAAAATTCTCTTTGATTAAGTGTGACAAAATTTCCATTTTTATTAATGGCGGCAAAATTTAGATGGGTAAGATTCTTTACAGTATGACAGATATATAAAAGCAAAAGCAAGGAATCAAGATTGTTTTGCATTTCTATTAACCTCTCAGAGTCTCAAGTCACCAGTTGTGTGTTTGAACACTGGAATATAGAGGTTTTACTTACAAGATGGTTCTACTAGGTGTTTTAAGTTTGCACAGTTACATGCTTTATACTTAGGCCACATAATGGCATATAAGAGGGAGTGGGTACGTTACAGGAAAATGAGTTGATGGAAGCCTGAAAAAAAAAATAGCAAGAATGAAAAGTTTTGGAAGAGTAGGAAGAGATACACAAAAAGCAAAAAAAAAGAATTTATTATTTGTAATAGAAAGACATCTCATATGCAGCGATTCTCATTTTAAAAAGAATTTATTTTATTATACCCTTGAAGAATAATTTTGAAAACTGGAGTCTTTTAAAAGAGTTTGCTGAAATTAACAGCAGGCACATTTATGGGGGAAGGGGTTAATGTCAATAACAGTAGTTTTTATATATTAGGTGATTACAATATACCATGTAGTATTCTAAGTTTGTTACATGTACTAATTTATTTACTCATCTCAACAGCCCTAGGAAATAGGTAGGATTATTATTGCTCTTAGATGAAGACCTTGCTTCCTATTGCACTGAAGTAATGAAAAGGACAGGACACATCAACTCACCCACCTGCTTCTGTATATACATCCTCATTTTCCTACCTGTTTCTGTAGATTAACTATCCAGGTTATTATACAAATTGAATCCTTCTACATATGACTAGAACTTTGCAATGGTAATTCTGTTTTCTCTCTTCTGCAACCTGAACTTTTTCTGCTCTAATGAATCATTTTCATCAGCATACAATCATGCTATTTCTTTTTTTTTCTCATTTTAACTCTATTACTTAGCAAGCTATTGTCTCATTTATTTATTCCCCTTTGAAGCAAAATTCAATCAAATTCACAGTATCTAGTTAGTCCTTTACATTCATTCTCTCTTAAGCCCACAATACCAGCCTCTAACCCCTACTCTACCAAAGTATTTTTGTTAAATGCCAGCAATAATCTCCATGTAGCTAAATTTAATAGTTGTTTTATTTGGGCATCATTTGTCATGGTTGATCACTTTCCCCTATTAACAGACTCTCTCAGTAGGCTTGACCACACCCAGAAACTATCCCCAGAAAAGCAATATTTAAAAGATGGTCTTCCCATTTTTTAAAGGAAAATTCAGAAGAGATCATATAATTTTCATACAATACAATTAGACTTATGTAAAAATGTATATATTCAGGGTCACCCTTAAATTGTGTAGTGTCTATGACAATAGTTTCAATAGGACCCTTAACCATATGTCTCAATATTTGAAAAGTCATCAATCAAGCTAAAAAACCTATTAAATAAATAAAATATATTTTGTATTTTTATTTTGGCTTACATGTCCCCCCCCAACATTATTTATGTATAATTGACAATGAAAACTGTACATTTTTAAGGTGTATAATGTGATGTTTTGATATACATTGTGAACTGATTACCACGAACAAGCTAATTAACGTATCCATCATCTCACACAGTTATCATTTGTGTGTGGAGAGAGGAGGAGGATGAGAACACTTAATATTTACTCTGAGCAAATTTGAAGAACACAGTATGGTACATTAGATCCAGAACTTATGACTGAATGTTTTTATCCTTCGATGTTAGCTCATATGCTTTTATAATAACGACAACATTTTTGTTACTTATTTTTTCTTCCCTGAACTGTGATTTGTGTTTTCTGTTTATTCTCAATTATCAAAAGATTTGTAGCAACAGAAAATTTAATTATACTGAAAATGTATAAAATCTAAGTATATTCTCATCAAAACACAAATTGAAGATAATGAAAACAAAAAATATAATTATATATATTTCAAAAATGATTTTATTTTATTCTGAAATACCCATTATTCATAATTCATACTGAAATTAAAAAGTAAGGCAAAAATTTAAAGTAATGTTAAAATTAAAATCAAACATTTCTCTAAAGCTAGAATTTTAATTTGGGGGAAATTAGTAAACGAATATAGTAAACTATTATTATTTTTTATTGTTTTTCACATACTTTTTGTCTAGACCTCCATCTATACAAATGAGTGATTAAATTGATTAATATTATAAAATCCTCCTCAGTCACCATGTGCAACTCCTGCAAATGCCATGCTAATTTGTGACTATTTTTACAACTAAAAATTGAATCATGAATAGAAACAAGCAAAAAGATTATGTCTGCTATTGAGAAATAATACTTTGTTATATAAGAAACTATTGCCTTGTTCCTGAAGATTTGACAAGTTAGTTAATTTGTCTTCTCATTTACTCAATTCTGCTGCTCAAATTACCTCTCCCTACACTTCTAAATTTTGTCTTTTTTAACATAAGTAAAGACAATCCACAAACTACCCCAGCAATTGAACCCAGTCACCATGTTTTCCAAGGATATATGACAAGAGATGTGGAGAGGAGTGCAAAGGAGACTAAAGTATTGGTCACAGAGAGGATGTGTTAAGGATTACAGTTAGTGTTGTGGCAGTTCTGAGTACCAATCAAAAGTAACAAATTTTTAAATACATAATGAGTTTATTTTTGTATGTTTGCAATATTCAGGGCCCTAAAAGGATGCCAAGGTAGGGGCCTTTGTGTATGAATCTACAGTATAATTTTGTGAATTATCATCAGTTATTATATTAAAGTTATTATTTTGTCAATGATGCATCAAGTGTGACTATGACATGCATCACTGATTTACCAACTGTATGTTCTGAATGGGTCTGTCACAGAAGAAAACAGAACAAATCGGGATATAGACATCCAATCCCAGCTAATAGCACAACTCTGGCTTTATCTGATTTAGAGAAGGGACTTTTACTCAGTTGTTTTTTTTGCCTGCCTTCTTTTCCTTCCTTCCTTCCTTCCTTCCTTCCTTCCTTCCTTCCTTCCTTCCTTCCT
>NW_011888783.1:8033769-8038682 GCF_000151845.1 Pteropus vampyrus | reverse complement strand
AAAAAAAAGTGTTACCTATTTATATGAGAATCTGTCATAAACCAAAAGAAATGCTTAGCTTCCATTGTTCAACTTTAAATTCCAAATCCTGAAAAGATTTATTTAAACTTGAAATAAACTTAACATATCTAAATAAATGCTTATAAAAATTAAAGAAACATTGTGAAGGACTTGCCTGGGAGTCATAGCAGCAGGACTTAATTAGAAAGAGCACAAACTCTTGAAAGGGCATTTAGTTAATGATAGTCTAGTTAATTTGGAAACATATAAGTCTATTGATAATTCAAGAAATAAAATATTTTACATAAATTGTAATAGTAAATTTTTTTTCAATTGAGACTTGAGAATCTGTTCAAAATGGTGAAAAGGGAATAATAAAGGGTATTCTCATGAAAAAGAATCATCATTAAGAAAACAACCTCCACCCATTTTATAATCAGATTTTTTTATTGAGTTGTGTGAGTTCTTTATATATTTTGGATATTAACTCCTTGTTTGATATATGATTTGCAAATATTTTCACCCATTCCATAGGTTGCCTTTTTTTTTTTATTGTTTCTTTTGCTGTTTAGAAGCTTTTTAGTCTGATATAGTCCCACTTGTTGAATTTTGCTTTTGATGCTTGTTCTTTTGGTGTCATATATAAAAAAATCATTGCCAAGTCCAATGTCAAAGAGCTTCTTTCCTATGTTTTCTTCTAGGAGTTTTATGTATTAGTTATTATGTTTAAGTCTTTAATACATTTCAAGTTAATATTTATGATTGATATAAGACAGGGGTTCAATTTCATCTTTCTGCATGTGGTTTTCCAGTTTTCCCAGCACTGTTTATTGCATTGAGTATTCTTGGCTTCCTTGTCAAAAATTAGTTAACCATAAATGTGGTGAATTATTTCTTAGCTTCCTATTCTGTTTCACTGTTCTGTGTATCTATTTTAATGCTAGTGCCATACTGTTTTTAAACACTTTTAATATAGTTTAAATTAGGAGGTGTGATGCCTCTGATTTTGTTCTTCTTTGTCAAGACTGCTTTGGCTGTTCAGGGTCTTCTGTGGTTCCATACAAATTTCAGATTTTTTTTTTCTCATTTCTGTGAAAAACTGCCATTGGAATTTTGATAAAGTTTGCACTGAATATATAGATGGCTTTGGGTAGTATGAACATTTTAACAATATTAATTCTTCCAATAAATGAACACTAAATAGAAATTTTCCGAAGAAGACATCCAGATAACCAACAAATACGTGAAAAGATGCTCACCATCACCAATCTTCAGGGAAATGCAAATTAAACCCACAATGAGATGTCATTTCAAACCCATTAGAATGGCTATCATCAGGAAGATAAGAAATAAGAAGTGTTGCTGAAGACATGGAAAAAAGAGAATACTTATACACTGTTGGTGGGAATGCAAATTGATTAAGTCACTATGGGAAAAAGCATGCAGTTTCCTCCAAAAATTAAAAATGAACTTCCGTATGATTGAGCAATTCCACTTCTGGGTATATAACCAAAGAAAATAAAAACAGGATGTTGAAGAGATATATGCACCTCCATGTTTATACAACATTATTCTCAATAGCCAAGACTGGAAACAACCTAAGTGTCCATCAGTGAATGAATGTATAAAGATATGGCATATGGACATAATGGAATATTATTCAGCCATGAGAAAGAAGAAAATCCTGCCATTTGCAATGATATGGGTAGACCTTTAGGACCTTCAGCTAAGTGAGATAAGTCAGATACAGAAAGAGAAATACTGTATGATATCACTTAAAGGGGAATCTAAAAAAGCCTGACTCATAGAAATAGAGAGTAAATTGGTGTTTGGCAGTGTCAGGGAGTAGGGCAATTAGGGATATATTGCTAAAGGGCACATACTTGCAACCAATAGATAAGTAATTTCTGGAGATCTAATGCATAGCATAATGATTATAGCCAACAATACTGTATTATAAACTTCAAAATTGCTGAGACTAGATCTTAATTGTTACCACCACAAAAAAGAAATGATAATTATATGATGTAATAGAAGTATTGGCTAAAGCTGCAGTAGGAATTATATTGCAATATATATATATATGTATTAAATCAACCTGTTATATGCTTTAAACTTACACAATATTATATGTCAGTCGTATCTCAATAATAATAATAAAAAAATACAACCAAGTAGTCTTCAGATATTTGCCTTGATTATTGCACAAAAACAATCAAGGTTGCTTTGGACTGTAGCATTAAGGACACCTAGCAATGGGTAACAGTCTTCTTGTTAAATATTTAAATATTTGATCATTTGTTGTTGTTAATATTGTAATTCTATTTGTATATTTTTCTCCTTTTAGTTCTGCTTTTACCAGAGCACTCAGTGATATTCATTCCTCCTCTATTTTTCACTTTTATCTTTATATAAGAGAACATAAAAGATATGGACATTTTAGAACAATTGGACTGTAGAATGGTACAATTAGAATAAACTTGAGAGATGATTTTGTCCAACATCTTTATTTTGTGTAAGAGAAGACTAAAATCCAGAAGTAGTTAGTGGTTTACTCATACCATAGCAATTCTCCCAGAATCATTTCAGCACCTTCAATTAGGGACTGGGTTTCAATAATGAGTCAAATGATAATGATGCAGAAGCACTTAATGTTTCCCTCAGCTTGACCAAACTTTAAATAGGCTTTTCCTTGCCTCTAGGCCCAGAGCTTCCTTTCCTTAGAATATTTACTTTAGAAAACTTGGAATGATAAATTCCTTCTTTGCCCCATTGAGATGTAAATTTTTTACAAAGCTTCTTTCCAGTTTATAGCCCAAGAATATATTTCTCAAGGACTTGAAGCCATCCTTTCAAATGTAATCATTAAGAAAGATAGTGCCCCTAATTTTTAATCTCTGTGGGAGAGTAGGAGCCTAAGTTCTGCCAGAGCCTTGCTCCAAATTGTAAAACTACCTTCTTTCGAAAAGAGAAAGTTTACCTTTGAGTAATGGCAGTTTGTAAAAACATAGGGGCTATGATCCTCCCACCTCAACTCTTGAAAACTCTCAAGCTCTTTGTTTAAATGCGGTTGAGTTCAGACTGAATTCTTGGCCTCTCCTCTATTACAATAACCTTGAATAAAGTCATCTTGCCTGCTTAACTTTATCCTGTGAATTTTTTACTTTGACAACAGCTAAGTGCATTTGGCCAGATAGACATGTTAGAGCAGAGTGTAAATAGAAAAAATAGTTCAATAGTTTATTTAACTGATGAAATATTAATGAAGAAGTGTAGGTTTGGGGGGTGGTGTAAAAAGAAACTACTTGTTAAATTTTGTTTTGTTTTTCGTGGTTACATAGGAAGGTGAAAATCATTATGAGTGGGTCTCAGAACTTCTAATGAAAGTGGAATATCACTAAGATTATAACTAAATTCTTGGCATATTTGTCTTGATTTTTGCACACACACGAAAAATCAAGGTTACTGTGGACTCTAGCATTATGGACATTTAGCTTCTCCTCTTGTAAAATTATACTGAATATTATTCAGTATAATCTAACATACTGAATTTTATAATAATATAAAATTATACTGAATAATATTCTTAATACATCTACAATTATGATGTAATTCTTATACCTTAAATTAAGAGGGTCTGATTGTATATGACATTTAGCGCAATATTTGCCTTTTTGTGTTGCCGAGAATTCATGTTTGGGAAGGGCATAGGTTGTTTTTTTCAGTAAATATTATCAATTATGGCAAAACAAAATCAATTGTAGTTAAAGGAGAACAGTTATATTAAGTATGACGATCTAATCATAAGGAATTCTCTAAGCCAGGCACTGTCCTTAGGTAGTACAAATAAAATTTTCAGAAACTTAGACTTCTTAAAAATGAGTAATTTAATGAAAACACAGTTATATTACATACAGACAAATGCACACATTTAACCTTCATGACTCATTTAGAACAAATTTCAAATATAGAGATGATAAAGATAGAAGATATGGTAAATTAAACCAGGACTCTGCCATTTTGTATAGTGATGATAGGAAAACAACACTAATACAACAAAATAAAACATCCAAGCAAAAAACCGTCACCTGATATCAACATCACATTCTATTTCAGTTTCTTTGTAATTTAGAATTATCCTAATTACAAATCACTAATCTCTCCTCCTTGACACCAAGAAATGTGGGTAAATATCAGATAAATTATAACAAAACAATATGCTTGTCTTTCACTGTGTTTGCCTTATATCTAAGACCCTCTCCTTACCTTGGGGAAAGAAATGGAGAAGAATGGAGTAGTTGCACATTTTAAAAAATTACTCATCTAAATTCAGTATTTACTTTGGGAAAATGGCTTCATGCGATGCTTGTTTAGCAGATTTAGATTTTTTTTTATCATTATTATTATTATTGGGGATGTCCATCTTTACTGAATGCCAATAGCCATATTTTATGTTTTGAAAGCTTATATTTTTGCAAGTCTCTTTATAATTGTGAATTTTGCTACCAATTTAATAATAAATTTAGTGTGATAAAATGGAAATGTTGCAAACCTATCTTTAGATTTATATTATCTTTAAACAAGGGAATATTTAGGCTACTATTACCTACACAAACTGCGTATTTATGTGCTTTACTTAAATTCTCTCACATCCAAAAGCTGAATTGGTGGCTCAAGAATCTGGTAATAGCTGTGAACTTTTTCCCATTTCTTACAATATTACTACTAGATACAAAGGAATTGATTTGAAAATAATTCATATAGATTCATTCTGTTATATGTTAACCAACAGTCTCCAAACCCTTTTTAGCAAAGCCATATATAGTCATTAAGTGATCACATTTTTTTGAAGAAAAATAGAAATTCTCTAGCATATCTATAGAAATCAGTCTAGGTTTATTTAGATATTCTTT
>NW_011888783.1:8027479-8033064 GCF_000151845.1 Pteropus vampyrus | reverse complement strand
TTCTATTTGAGCTAGATAGTATGCAAATAAAGCCATTTAAGATAAACATGGAAGAGCTTTGTCAAAATAGTATTCTAATCATTAAGTCTAGTCTTGTGCAGCTGTTGCTTCAGCTTATTCTTCTTTATGGAGGAAGAAATTGAAATCTTTTTAAAGGACGTTGGCTTCTGGCATTAAAGAATTCATTAGGATAGCTTGTTTTTCTTTGTTTTGTATCTTTGGGTGTGCTTGTTGTATTGTTCTTCCAGCCTTAAGTAAAATGTGGATAGGCTTGGATGCTGAGACATTTTCCTGACTTATTCACTCACTTTGCTTGCACAATGAACTCTCTGAGATACTCACCATGGATTCTGATGTTCTACATACAGGATAGTAGGAAGAGACCAGAATGGACTGTCTTAGCCCATTTAGGCTGCTAAAACACAATATCATAGACTGGGTAGCTTATAAGTAACACGAATTTCTCTCTCACAGTTGGGGAGGCTGGGAAGTCCTAGATCAGGGTTCTGGCAGATTTGATGTCTGATAAGAATCTGCTCCCTAGATAGCTGTATTTTTATTATAACCTCAGGGGGCAGAAGGGAGGAACTAGCTCTCTGGTGTCTCTTATAGGAACACATCCCAGTCACCAGGGTTCTTCCATTCTTTAATCGGCTCTCAAAAGCACCTAATACCTTCTTCACACTGAGGTAGGATTTTAACATATAAATTTGGAAAAGATATAAACAGTCAATCTATAGTATGTACTATTAAAACATGGTATGTGAGCATTGTTAGGTGCTGGTAACATCAAAAGTCTGGCCTGGAGAATTTATAAGTAGAGCTACTGTACCCCCAGACATAAAATAATGTAAAAGCCTCAGTACCCTGTGTTTTCTAAGACCAGGGACTAGAGCCTAGGCTGTCCACCAGACTGGGGAACCAACAGTCCCTGGTGCCCAGGACCTGAGGAATGACAGAAAGTTCACTCTCACAGGTGCTTTTCCCCCTGTTCACTCATCTTTATAACTGTGGCAAATGAACTTTCCTATTTTTCTCTCTGTGTAGTTTGTTCTCTTTCATAGGAAACACTTTAGTCTGGGTGAGAAATCATAGAGAGAGAATGTGAGAATATAATAAATTTGAGTATGTTGAAATAATTGTCTTCACATTTCTTATCAAGATTTATAAAATATGGTAAAGCTGACTTCTGAAATTCTTTGTACTTGCCTAAGGAGCATCTTTAACATGTACTAATATCCAATTACAATGCTCCACACAGAAGTTAATAGGAAGAGACTTAAATTTACCAGTGAGTAATGGAATAATCTGTTCCTTGTGATCTATCTGTAGGTTCTTAGACAACAACCTTTATCCAGCATTAAGATACCCTGGGATGCCAAAAGAATGGCTATAGGCTTATCTTCACAAGGGTGCTCTCTTAGGTGCTTCTTGTCACATAAACCTTATGCCCCAATATGTAAGGCTTTATAATCTGAGTCAGCTATACATATCATAAAAGCCCAGTTACTCATAAAAAAACAATAGACTAATTTAAGAGAGAATATAAAGCTTAAACGATTGATAATATCTTTTGCAAAAAAATGTTTTAGGCAATAGCATAATGTTTTTAATGCTAATTTAGTTTACATAATTTTAAAATAACATGAAAATTTTATATGGCTTTTCCTCCATTTCTGTGAGTTAAGCTCAGTCAATATATTCATTGTTTAATGCCATTTCAAAAGTGTGTGGCTTTATTTTGATTAATTGATTTACAATGTATATGAAAAACATTTCTTAAATTGTTTTTATTTAATTTAACAATTTAATTAATGATTTAAAAAGCCCCTCAAACTTAGGCAAAGGTTGCAAAAATCATTCATTGAGCAGCTGTGTACCTTTTTGTATATTTGCCAATTTCCTTCATTTGCCACATTTACCATATTGTCTACCTTTGTCTCTCCATCTCTCTGATATTTTCCTTTGGCTGAACCATTTGAGTGTAATTTACAGGCATCATGGCACATTATCCCTTAAAAATTCAACATGTATCTCCTAAGAACAAAGATGTTCTATCATATGTCGACAGTATAATTAACATATTCAGAAATTTAACATTGATATAATAATTATATCTAATATGATGTCCATACTCCAGTTTTGCCAATTATCTCAATAACGTCTTTAAAATTATTTCTTCAATAAAGGATCCAGTTCAGGCTAATGTATTTTTTACTTGCATGCCTCTTTAGTCATCTTTACCCGTGAACAATTCTTCAGTCTTTTTTTGCATCTCACGACACTGACATTTTTAGAAGAATATGTGAATTTGTCTTATTGTTTCCTCATAATTAGATTAGACTATGCATTTTTGGCAAGACTTCTACATAAGTGGTATTGTGTCCTTCCAAGTATAACACATTGGGGAAAATGACGTCAGTGAGTCCACTTTTTGTGTATTAACTTGAGATATTCAATTAAGGTGGCATCTCTCAGATCAATACACTAATAAATAGTGTGTTTAGAGATACTTTGAGATTATGTAAATATCCTGTTCACCCTCAAATTTTAACTGATGTTTTTAGCATTCATAGATAATTCTTGCCCTAATCAAGAATGCAAAATAGTTGCATTGAGAATTTAAAATCTCTTTCTCACACCTATAGACTTATATTCAGTGGATTATAATCCACTGTATTTACTCTGTAGTTTTATGCTGAAATTGTCTCACAATTGGCCAATGGGCGGATCTTCAACTGTCTTCCCATTTTATTTTTTAGTATTTTTTAATTTTCTGGCATTTAAAAAAAAAAAAAGTTCCAGTCTTATTTTATAGCTTCCCTGCACCAGCCTTGGAATCAGCAATTTTCCCCAAATTTCCAGTTCTTTGGAATGAGCTTTGAAAAGTAAGATATGATTGCCAGATGTGCTCATTTCTATTTGTTGGCTTTAAACTTGGATTCTTTTAACAAAGAGAACTATAAGTATATAGGTTGGTAGGAAGATAAGTAGATAGATAATTTTTTTATACAATCATGAGTTTATACTGATATCTTTAATCCTAAACCAATACCACAAAGTTCATTACCACCTCACCCATCCCATTTCGTATTTATATCACTCTTTTCCAATAACATGAACATTGGCTTCTCATAATGTCAATATATTTACTTATTTGCTTTATTTTACAATATGCATAACCCTACTGTGCAAGAAAGAGTTAACAGAGCAGGCTTATATTGTTATCCTTGAAAAGGCCTGCTTGCCAGGTTAGCCCTTGGCTGGCATCCAGGAACTTGGACTTTGAAGTTTTCCCATACTCTTAGCTGGTGAGAGTCTCTCACTGTGCCTAACGCATTTGTGCGGCAATTTGGTTCACACTGTACCTGCTTTCTTTCTCAGGGTCTAGAATTTTAGTACATGCCAGACAAGCGATCTTTCCTGGTTGGCAACATTTCATATGTGTTATCACAATTGCTTGCTGAGGGAATTAAGCATGTCCTGAGTAATTCACTGGGAAAGGACCGTTGGGAGATTGCTCCTGGTTTCCCCAGACTTCACCCCATTCTGCTTTTCTCTTTGTTGATTTTGTTCTGTATCCTTTCACTGTAATAAATTATAGTCATGAATAGAACTCTATGCTAAATGCTGTGAGTCCCCCAGGGAATCATCAAATCTAGAAATAGTCTTGGGAACCTCCAATATACCTACAAACAGAAAATCTGGAAGTGGAATTAAAATTATAACAATTCTTTGTGGTGTTTAGACTGAGGTTACATAATCAAAAACTAATTTTTTTTCTTTCTACTTTTTACTTTGAAATTATTGTAGACTTACAGAAATTATAAAAAAAGGTCAGAGACTCCATGTACCCTTTGTCATTTCCCCAATAGATATATTTTATGTAAGCATAATACAAAATCAAAATAAAACTGACATTAGTATAATGTGTGTGTATACTTCTGTGCTATTTTATCACATGTTGGTTCATGCGACCACTAAAACAATAAACATTCAGAAGTATTCTCTCACCAAAGTCCACTTCAGCTTGCCCATTTGTAGTCACATCTGACCCACTCCTTATGACCATCACAGGCAATAATGATCTATTTTCATTTCTATAATTTTGTCATAATAAGAATATTACATTCATGGAGTTGTATAGTATGTGACCTTTTGAGATCGGCTTTTTTTTCACACAGAGTAATTCTAATGAGATTAATCAAGTTACTGCCTATATCAATAACTCATTCCCTTTTTAAAAAACTAACAACATTTATATTTTTAGAACAGTTTTAGATCAAAAACAAAAATGATCAAAAGTACAGAGAGTTTCCATCTACCCCCGGCCCCCATGCATCACAATGTCCCCCACCAGAGTGGCACGTTTGTTATAATTGTTGAACCTACATTTACACATTATTATTGCCCAAAGCTCATAGTTTACATTAGGATTCACTCTTGGTGTTGTACATTCCATGGGTTTTGACAAATGTGTAATGACGTGCATTCACCATTAGATTCATATACAGAATAGTTTCACTCCCTAAAATTTCCTTGTGCACTATATATTATATTCTTCCCTCCCTCTATCCCCCTAATTCCTGGCAACCACTGATATTTTTGCTGTCTCCACAGTTTTGCTCTTTCTAGAATGCCATATAGTTGAAATTATATAGTATGCAGCCTTTACAGATTGGCTCTTTCACTTAACAATAAGTTTTTAAGGTTCCTCCATATTTTTTTTTTTGTGGCTTGATAGAGTATTTCTTCTAAGCACTGAATAATATCTCATTTGCTGATTGTACTGCAGTTTATCCATTTAGCTACTGAGAAACATCTTGGTTGCCTACAAGTTTTGACAATTATGAATAAAGCTGTTATAAACATCTACGTATAGGTTTCTGTGTGAATATAGATTTTCTTCTTTTTTAAAAAAAATTACTATTGACATGCAGTATTATTTTATATTAGTTTGCAGTATAGTGGTTAGACATTTGTATAATTTATAAAGTAATTCCCTGATTAGTCTAGTACCTAGCTGGCACTACACATAGTTATTCTAATATTACTGACGATATTCCCTATGCTGTACTTTACATCCCCATGACCATTTTGTAACCACCAATTTGCATTTCTTAATTCCTTCACCTTTTTTCCCCTTCAATTAAGTTGGATAAATACCTAAGAGTGAGATTGCTGGATGATATGGTAAGAATATGTTTAGTCTTGAAAGAAACCATCAAAGTGTCTTATAAAGTGGCTGTATCATTCTATATTCCTACCAGCAATGAATAGCCATTCCTAATATTCCACATCCTCATCAGCATTTGCTGTTATTAGTGTTGTAAATTGTGACCATTCCAACAGGCGTGTGGTGGTATCTCATTGTTTTAATTTGCAATTCGCTAATGACATATGATGTGGAGCATCTTTTCATATGCTTATTTGCTATTGTTATATCTTCTTTGGTGAAATGTCTCGTAAAGTTTTTGGCCCATCTCTTATTTGAGTTTTGTTTTCTTATTGTTGAGTTTGTCATATATTTCAGATGACAATCCTTTGTCAGATATGTCTTTTGAAACTATTTTCTCCCAGTCTGC
>NW_011888783.1:8024278-8026455 GCF_000151845.1 Pteropus vampyrus | reverse complement strand
TCAGACAGATTTGTGCATATTTTATAAGATTTAATTAAGGATTTTAGTTTTTGAAGTGCTAATTAAATAGTAATGTGTTTTTAATCTCAAATTCCACTTGTTCATTGCTGGTATGAAGGAAAGCAATTGACATTTGTTATCTTAACCTTGTATCCTGAAACCTTGCTATTATCATCTATTATTTCTAGAGGTTTTTGTTTGTTTGTTTGTTTGTTTGTTTGTTTGGTTTTTGTCAATTATTTAGTATTTCTACTTAGATGATTGTTATCTGCAAAAAAGCCTATTTGATTTCTTTTCCTTATAGTATTGCATTGCTAGGACTTCTAGAATGGTGTTAAAAACAGTGGTGAAAGAGGACAGCCTTACCTTATTCCTGGTCTTAGCAGAAAAGCTTTTAAGTTTCTCACCATTAGGTATGTTTGCTGAAAATTTTTTGTTGGTATTGTTTATCTATTCCTAATTTGCTGAGAATTTTTATTATGAATGGATATTGAATATTGTCAAATGCTTTTTCTGCATCTATTTGTAAAATCATGCAATGTTTTTTCTTTAGCTTATTGATGTGGTGGTTTACATTAATTAATTGTCAAATGTGAACTACTCTTGCATGCCTGATAAGGATCCCAGTTGATTTTGGTGTATAATTTTTTTTTTATACTTTTATGGATTGAATTTGCAAATCTTTTTTGGAGGATTTTTGCATCTATGTTCATGTAAGATATTGGTCTATAGTTTCCTTTTTGTAATATTTGGAGGGTCTTGGTATTAGAGTAATATTGGCCTTATAGAATAAGTTATAAGATAGTTCCTCTGCTTCTACCTTCTAAAAAGATTGCAAAGCACTGGATAATATCGTCCTTAAATATTTGGTAGAATTCACCAGTGAACCCATCTGGGCTCAGTGTTTTCTGTTTTTGAAGGTTATTAATTATTGATTGAATTTCTTTAACAGATGTAGGCCTATTCAAATTATCTATCTCTTCTTGTGTGAATTTTGGTAGATTATGTTTTTCAAGGAAATGGTCCATTGTGTAACATTGTTCATAAGATTTCTTTATTATCCTTCTAATGTTTATGGGATCTATAGTGATGTCTCTTTTTAATTTCTGATGTCAATAATTGTGTTTTCTCATTTTTTTACTTAGTCAACTTGACTAGAGTTTTATCTACTTTATTGATCTTTCAAAGAACCAGCTTTTGGTTTTATGGATTTTTCTCTACTCATTTTCTGTTTTTACTTTCTCAGATTTCTCCTATAATTTTTGTCATTAATTTTCTTCTGTTTACTATGGATTAATTAATTCGCTCTTGTTTTTGTAGTTTTAAGGTAGAAGTTTAGATTATTGATTTTTGATCTTTTCTAATATATGCATTCGATGCTACAAAATTTCCTCTAAGCACTGCTTTTGCTGTATCCCACAGATTTTGGTAAGTTTGATGTTAATTTTAACATAATTAAAATGTTTTAAAATGTTTTTTGAGATTTTCTCTGTTAACATTAAGAATGTCAGAGGTCATGCTTGAAAGCAAAATCTCAACAGAAAAATGCTTCTTAGAATGACAATTTGCAGTTTCATTTATGCCTTGTAATTAAGGACAAAGTAAGGAAGATTACATGAATGTGGGAGGAGAAAGCGAGGTGGGTATTGGATTGCAGAGTAGTTAATATTATGTGATTAGTTAAGAGATAAAGGATAGTTTTGCTTTTGAGTGGTCTGAAAAGAGTCATTTCAAAGGTGTGTTAACTAGAACCACAGAAACAATGAACAGTGATAGCTTAAGGCCAAGATAAACCTTTTATTAAAGATTTAATAATGACTACCCACCAGGATCTGCCTAGCTACAAATCTATGATCAGATCACCCTGTGAGGTTATTTTCTGCAGAACCTCTTTTTCTCCACATATATTTGATCCGTGAGTTACTTAGAAGTGTATATTTAATCTCAATGTATTTGGGCATTTTTCACCTATTTTCCTGTTATCAATTTCTAGTTTAAATAAATTTCTATTGTTTAAAAGCCATTCAATCTATGATATTTTTGTTATAGCAACACAAATTGACTTAGACAATAGCCAAGTAGATGTCTAAGAAGACTACTCCTATAAGAGGGAATAGACAAAAGTCTGAAAGTGGGAATATGTCTGGTTTATTTGAGATTCAACAAGGAGGTTAGTA
>NW_011888783.1:8021883-8024228 GCF_000151845.1 Pteropus vampyrus | reverse complement strand
TTAAGGCCAAGATAAACCTTTTATTAAAGATTTAATAATGACTACCCACCAGGATCTGCCTAGCTACAAATCTATGATCAGATCGCCCTGTGAGGTTATTTTCTGCAGAACCTCTTTTTCTCCACATATATTTGATCCGTGAGTTACTTAGAAGTGTATATTTAATCTCAATGTATTTGGGCATTTTTCACCTATTTTCCTGTTATCAATTTCTAGTTTAAATAAATTTCTATTGTTTAAAAGCCATTCAATCTATGATATTTTTGTTATAGCAACACAAATTGACTTAGACAATAGCCAAGTAGATGTCTAAGAAGACTACTCCTATAAGAGGGAATAGACAAAAGTCTGAAAGTGGGAATATGTCTGGTTTATTTGAGATTCAACAAGGAGGTTAGTATGCTTGGAGCAGGGAGAGCAGAGTCTAATGTAGATAAAATTGCAAATTGATGGGAAACCAGATCATGTAGGATCTAATAGGGCATTTTAAGGACATTTGCTTTTCACTGTGAAAGAAATTGGAAGTCTCCTCAGGGTTGTGAGCAGAGAAGTGGCAAAATAAATTTAGATTTAAAAGGATACTCAGCCTAGACTATGTGTAGATGCCTTAGGAGTTAGATAAAGAGTAGATAAAAGAAACTTGTTTGAATATGCTTGAATTAATCCAGGTTATAGACTTTAGAGGCTAAGTAAGGCAAATGGAAAGGATAAGATGTGGTCAGAAATTGGAGATATTTTGAAGGCAAGCCAACAGAAGGTTTTGATAGTTTTGGGTGTGTGGAGTGAGATAGGTCAAGTGAAGAGCAAGAGAACAGTGTCAAATGCTGGCAGTTAAGATTAGAAGACAGGAGGAGAATTACTAACTAATCAGGCTTATGTTTCTTAATAATTTTTAAATTATTCTATTTTGAAAAAAATTATATTTTATGCACACTTACAAATTTTAGAGAATATTTTGTCATGCTAAAAAAAACCCCCACATGTAAGAAGAAAATATTTTTAATGATGTATTTCTGCAAAAACAGAATTTTTTTAGGAGACATTCCCTCCAAATCCAAAGACCATTTACATTAGAACATGAGAAATGGTATCTAGAATCAATGATTACTACTTGAGATAGAAAATATAAATGATACAGTTATTGCTAATAAGACCCTTGTTAAATTTATTAACAATATTTATTTTTATATTAAATAAAATATATGGTTATAATGTTTTATTTTTATCATGTACCAAATTGTTATATTTCATGGCTATGTTAAAATAATATCATTCTTTGTTCTCAGAGTAATACAGTAAAAATTATCTCCAGAAAAATAGTAGAATATTGGAATCAAGTTAAGCATAGGAAAATATTCTTTCTATTAAAATATTTTCTGTTAGACTTTTAATAAAGGTCAACTAGAGAATGAACAAATATAATTAGAGTCACTAAATCAATCTATTTCAATGCCAAAAATAATAATTAGAGGAAATTTTAATGTAAGACTTATCAGAGAAAGACTTCTTATTTTGGGAACTGTAATACACACATTTAAAATAAGATTTAAAAAACATCAAATGACTGATGGAGTAATTATGAAAAATGGAGTTATATTTGAATGCATACATTATACTGCAGGTGTGAAATTCAGACTACACTGGAATTATTAAAATAACATTTATTTTTTGAAGTTAATAAGAAAAAGTTATTAAATCTGACAATATTTGTTAATATACAAAGAATAGTATAGAACTTTAAAGTACAATTACATCCCCTCTTATAAAACAAGTATGTTTTAATATGTTTGTCATACTGAAGAATACTATTATATTTTGTTCTTCTCATCCACAATATAAATCATTCCAAGATTTAGTTTGAAACTATATTCACATTTTAAGAGGGACCAGTTAATAGTCATGAAATTATAGTTATGTTGCACCGTTTAGCCATACAAAATATTGTGATTTTAGATGAGGGAAGAAAAACAGAGAGGATTGTAATCAGCTAGTAGTACATATTCTTGTAGAGTAAAACATTTGCAGTGTGGAGTATTTGTCGACTTAAATGTCCAAACCTGTAGAGAATTTTTATAAGAATTTGAGCCAAACTGACGACATTGCAGGGCGGCAATATCGCAAATGCTTCAGAGCATGAAAGTTTGCAGTTTTTTTTATGCATTTGGAATTAAAGGGGAACTTAAGGAAAAGTACATAAAGGTGGAAGAGAGCAAGGTGAGTATTGAATTAAAGGACAGCTGACAAGATTGTAGTTTTTTTAAGGATGATTACCCTTCTTAGGGTCTGAAAAAGAGGTATTTCAAAGGTGTGTTAACCCATTAACCTAAATGCTCCGGAACAGTGGA
>NW_011888783.1:8016236-8021833 GCF_000151845.1 Pteropus vampyrus | reverse complement strand
ACTTTTAATAAAGGTCAACTAGAGAATGAACAAATATAATTAGAGTCACTAAATCAATCTATTTCAATGCCAAAAATAATAATTAGAGGAAATTTTAATGTAAGACTTATCAGAGAAAGACTTCTTATTTTGGGAACTGTAATACACACATTTAAAATAAGATTTAAAAAACATCAAATGACTGATGGAGTAATTATGAAAAATGGAGTTATATTTGAATGCATACATTATACTGCAGGTGTGAAATTCAGACTACACTGGAATTATTAAAATAACATTTATTTTTTGAAGTTAATAAGAAAAAGTTATTAAATCTGACAATATTTGTTAATATACAAAGAATAGTATAGAACTTTAAAGTACAATTACATCCCCTCTTATAAAACAAGTATGTTTTAATATGTTTGTCATACTCAAGAATACTATTATATTTTGTTCTTCTCATCCACAATATAAATCATTCCAAGATTTAGTTTGAAACTATATTCACATTTTAAGAGAGACCAGTTAATAGTCATGAAATTATAGTTATGTTGCACCGTTTAGCCATACAAAACATTGTGATTTTAGATGAGGGAAGAAAAACAGAGAGGATTGTAATCAACTAGAAGTACATATTCTTGTAGAGTAAAACATTTGCAGTGTGGAGTATTTGTCGACTTAAATGTCCAAACATGTAGAGAATTTTTATAAGAATTTGAGCCAAACTGACGACGTTGCAGGGTGGCAAGATCGCAAATGCTTCAGAGCATGAAAGTTTGCAGTTTTTTTTATGCATTTGAAATTAAAGGGGAACTTAAGGAAAAGTACATAAAGGTGGAAGAGAGCAAGGTGAGTATTGAATTAAAGGACAGCTGACAAGATTGTAGTTTTTTTAAGGATGATTACCCTTCTTAGGGTCTGAAAAAGAGGTATTTCAAAGGTGTGTTAACCCATTAACCTAAATGCTCCGGAACAGTGGATGGGTTTTGCTTAAGGCAAAGATAAACCTTTTACTAAAGAACTTAGAGACCTGGAGCATGGCTTACCAGCATGACCTGCCCAGTTAGGAATTTATGATCAGATCACCCTGTGAGGTTACTTTCAGTTAGATTTATTACAGCACTCATTTTTTATTCACATATTTATATACTTATTATGTTTAGCCTGACTTTTTTGGAGAGTTCTCGTTTTACTGCTTTATCTTTTTTTTTTTTTCAATATGGTGACATTGGTTAATAAAATCCAATAAATTTCAAGTACATTTCAACAGTACGTCATATATATATATTGCATTCTATGTTCACTGCCCATAGTTAGATTTCTTTCTGTCACCACATATTTTACCCCACCTACATCCTCTCTCCCATCGTTCCGTCTGGTAACCATTAGTCCACTGTCCATGTCCTTGAGTCTCTGTTTGTTTGTCCTGTTCATTTGTTGCTTTTAGATTTATATCCCACAAAAAGTGATATCATGTGGTTTTCAACTTTTTCTGTCTGGCTTATTTTGCCTAGCATGATTATCTCAAGATCCATCTTATTGCCATATCTAATAGAACCTATCCTCAGTTTTTTCCTGGTCAAAAATTTGTGTAGATTTTTATTCTTTTAAGTGTCCTTTGTGCCTTCTAGTAGTCCATACCATTTTCCCCCCTGCAGAATAATCTTTTAATTGCTACTGATATCTTATAATAAACTTATTTCCAAGTCAATGTAACATATTTATAATCTATCCATGGACATGTCACATGTACAGATCTGCATCTTTAATTACATCTAAATTTAATTTAAAATTTAAGGGGTTAAAAATTCACTTAAATTGAAGAGACAGGTACTAGAAAATTCTTATTTTACCTCCATATGCATTTCTCAATAACAAAAGGTGTTAAAAACTTTAGCTTTCTTCCTGTAAGTAACTTACAAATTGCCTATATAAAGTGATGGACAAAAAGAAATATAATGGATCCATCATCTCAAGTCTCATGGGGACTCTGCCCAGTCACCTTCTCTCTATTTAACTTTTAGCCTATCACTTTCACTCACCACTTTATCTGAAATAATACAATGGTAATCTAGTAAGTAAATAATTTTCCTTGAGCTCTATAATCTGTTCTAGCAAATTATTGAAATTGAGGAGAGAGTCATGGAAATCTCTAATTTATTACCATTCAGTCAGAAGCACACATGGCAACTTGGACTTGCTATTATTGTTGACTGAAGTTGTGGGAAGGGGCACTCTTATGGGACTGAGCCTATTTTTCTGCTTTTTTTTTTCTTTTTTTTTTTTTAATCTTCATCTTTATTTTTATGTCATTTTCCACCTAGGTTACAAAAGTACTTAATACATATTTAATATCTTAGAATCTGAGATCTATAATTTGCCTTTCTATGGTGATACATAATTACTTCAGAAATTTAGCTAATGCTATTGCATTTTCCAGATTTTCTATTAAAATCATACAGATTTGGGAAATCATTACGATGAATTACTTTCCTCTTAAATATTAAAACATTTGAAAGAAAAACAACTTTACCATTTAATAAGACAGAAATTATTTTCACTTTATGGAAAGAAAGCCAAGATTCAAAGATATCAAGGAGCTTCTCCAGTTTAGATAATAAAGAGGGTTTGATGGGAGCAATGGCACATCATAGTATTGTCAGGATAGCACTTAGAAAATAAAGTACTGAAAGGTAAAATGGTAAAAAAATATATATGTTTTATATAAAACCACATACAAAAAACATATTATTGTAATCGATTTCCATTATAGACTCAATTTGACTCTCAGGCATAGCATTATTGTTACAGAGTTGACAAATTTTAGGCTATTTTAACTGGGAAGAAATAGTATAATAATGCCTCCATATACTTGCAATTTTGGTATATTCACTGGTTCTTGATTACAGAAATCCTGAAAATAAATTTCTATGCAATTACTTGCTTAGTAATCTGGTAACAGATACTTGCTTAAATAAAACTATATGCTTTATTAAATGAGTGCGTGTGTCTGTCTATCTATCTATCTATCTATCTATCTATCTATCTATCTATCTATCTATCTATCTATCTATCATCTATCTATCATCTATCTATCTACCTACCTATTATCATCTACCATTATCATTATCTAGTGAAAGAGGGAATGAGAAATAAACTTAAAAGTTTAGAAACAAGAGTTGGCTTGTGAAAGACTTTTGTAGTAAATAGTGATTTCTTGAAGGAGGTTTCATTGTTTTGGCACTATCAAAAATGGGGTTCACAATAAGAGAAATATCATAGCAATTAAACCTGAAATAGTGACCAAATAAACCGTGCAACTGAAAACTGATTTCCTAAAGATTGTTATCTTACAAAGAACTTGAGTTGTGTTTCAACCCTTGGCTAGAGGAGAAGAGGATAGTCGAATGTTTCACCTAGAATATACATAGTTGGGGAGATTCAATACCTTAACAGGAAACGGTTATGTTCAGAATTGGAGACAGATCCTGGGCAACCAAATGGAACTAAAAATATATTTATTTTATTCAGAAGCTAAAGTCATTTTCCAATGAAACAAATTCTTAAATGATGATTTACATCAACATTAATATCTATGATTTGTTTTAACACTGAGAAGGACCTTTTTTTCTCCCTTTGGTTAAAACCAAACTAAGTTAAATAAAACATATTTGGAAGACACAGAAAGATGCAATTCCAGAGAATTAATAAATGCAGTTGATTATTGTATGGAAGAGTTGCCAATTAATTTTTCTTGTGGTGATTTAAGGTAGACTAAATTCTCATCTGATAAGAAGAGTTTTCTGTAGAGCAGGGGTATAGAAGAAAAAAACATCTTAAATGTCTTGAGGTCCTATGTTCAAAGATTCTTTAAAAAATATTATCATTTTATGGTATATAAGTTTTAAAATAATACTAAAATGATTCTTAATTAAAGGATTTGATGTTTTATTTAAGTTCCTATGATATAAACAGAGGTAGAAATACTCCAGATCATTATTTATACTCCATGCCCTTAAAAATATTACTTTACATCCAATGTTTTCTCACTGGACCAAAGCATTAGAATAAAAGTCATAATTGAAATTTTTATAACAAAGTCTTGCAAAGTCCTGTGAAGTGAGCTCCACTCAGCCCTCTCGAGGAAAACCTTCTACCTCACTGACAGCTCTAGCAACCAAAATGAGAAATACTGGGTGACATTATCTGGCCCTTTCTCATCTATTATTTTTTGCATAAATTCTGTCTTGTTTCTTTCCAGACTTAAGCCTTTTTAATCTTAAAATTATTTTATTTTCTCAAAATGCCTAACATAAACAAAAGATTTGGCTTTCAAACTATTGTCTGTCATGAATTTGAAATATTACTTAGAATGTCAGAAGCAGAATATTTTAGTTTCTCTATATAATCTTTCTATAAGGTTTTAAATTATGAGAAGATGAATGTCAGAAACAAATGAAAAGAGGCACTGAAGACAACTTTAAGGAAAACTTTGGCAAATGCATATATTTACCAACAAATGATGCAGTTAGCTCTGGATCATTATGATTAGAATATTAGTTCTTAGATCTCCTTTTCATTTGGTTCTTTGATATAGTTAAAGAATCTTTATAATTCTTTTTAACTCTAAAGGAGTACACTTTTAATGATATTTATTTGTTCAGTACCTCCTATGTGGGAAAATGAAATGCAATATGATTTGAATTAGAGTGTTACTAGTATACACAAATGTTACTTACAGGTCTTCAGGCACTCACCACCTAACACAAAAACTGTATTCCTATTCTTGATCTCCAAGAGGTACTTCCTAATAGGCTGATGTCATGATCAGAATTCATAATAGTACAGTATAATGATGTCTTTTCTCTCAGTGGGATGAAAACTAGCTGGCATAGACAAACACATAATATAGTATAAAATTGTCTAGTCATATCATACCTTCTCAGGATACATATGACTTAAATCAAATGTGATATTGATCTAAGACTAGTTCAGAACATACAGATATTCAGGGCCAGTATCATTCCATGAGATTATTTGAAAAGAAGATTGATGTTAAGCTGTGTCTACATAAAGAACTATTATTAAAAAATATGGTGTTTTACATCCAGACATAGGCATATATATTAATTAATAAAACAGAATAAGTCATGGACCACTTATGGAACAATATTACTGAGTATATTAGTCACGTACTAGGTGGTGTGATAGAACCTCACTCTTGGCCCCCGAATCTACTAATGTGGATTGATTATGAGTCTTTTACATTTAGACATGCAGAGATCCATGTTTTCTTTATCTTTGGAAGCCACCATACCATCTCAATGCCTGATGTCCAACTTTGCCAAGATAAGAGAATCAGTTTTATCGATCCTATAAAATTGGTAATGAAATTAATGCCCGTTTTCTTATGTAAAGGTATTAAGCAGTATTCAGTGTTTCTGTGAAAGATATCAGAGTATAAATCACATGAATATATATGGCTATATAAATATGCTTGAAATTACTATATGCGTGTATATACATGTACATGTATATATGTGTTGTGGGTGCCAGGCCTGGCTGGCCCAAGGTCTGGCTGTGATCCAAGGCCTGGCTGATCCAGGGTCTGGCTG
>NW_011888783.1:8014378-8016186 GCF_000151845.1 Pteropus vampyrus | reverse complement strand
GTCTCTGTTTGTTTGTCCTGTTCATTTGTTGCTTTTAGATTTATATCCCACAAAAAGTGATATCATGTGGTTTTCAACTTTTTCTGTCTGGCTTACTTTGCCTAGCATGATTATCTCAAGATCCATCTTATTGCCATATCTAATAGAACCTATCCTATCCAGTTTTTTCCTGGTCAAAAATTTGTGTAGATTTTTATTCTTTTAAGTGTCCTTTGTGCCTTCTAGTAGTCCACACCATTTTCCCCACTGCAGAATAATCTTTTAATTGCTACTGATATCTTATAATAAACTTATTTCCAAGTCAATGTAACATATTTATAATCTATCCATGTACATGTCACATGTACAGATCTGCATCTTTAATTACATCTAAATTTAATTTAAAATTTAAGGGGTTAAAAATTCACTTAAATTGAAGAGACAGGTACTAGAAAATTCTTATTTTACCTCCATATGCATTTCTCAATAACAAAAGGTGTTAAAAACTTTAGCTTTCTTCCTGTAAGTAACTTACAAATTGCCTATATAAAGTGATGGACAAAAAGAAATATAATGGATCCATCATCTCAAGTCTCATGGGGACTCTGCCCAGTCACCTTCTCTCTATTTAACTTTTAGCCTATCACTTTCACTCACCACTTTATCTGAAATAATACAATGGTAATCTAGTAAGTAAATAATTTTCCTTGAGCTCTATAATCTGTTCTAGCAAATTATTGAAATTGAGGAGAGAGTCATGGAAATCTCTAATTTATTACCATTCAGTCAGAAGCACACATGGCAACTTGGACTTGCTATTATTGTTGACTGAAGTTGTGGGAAGGGGCACTCTTATGGGACTGAGCCTATTTTTCTGCTTTTTTTTTTCTTTTTTTTTTTTTAATCTTCATCTTTATTTTTATGTCATTTTCCACCTAGGTTACAAAAGTACTTAATACATATTTAATATCTTAGAATCTGAGATCTATAATTTGCCTTTCTATGGTGATACATAATTACTTCAGAAATTTAGCTAATGCTATTGCATTTTCCAGATTTTCTATTAAAATCATACAGATTTGGGAAATCATTACGATGAATTACTTTCCTCTTAAATATTAAAACATTTGAAAGAAAAACAACTTTACCATTTAATAAGACAGAAATTATTTTCACTTTATGGAAAGAAAGCCAAGATTCAAAGATATCAAGGAGCTTCTCCAGTTTAGATAATAAAGAGGGTTTGATGGGAGCAATGGCACATCATAGTATTGTCAGGATAGCACTTAGAAAATAAAGTACTGAAAGGTAAAATGGTAAAAAAATATATATGTTTTATATAAAACCACATACAAAAAACATATTATTGTAATCGATTTCCATTATAGACTCAATTTGACTCTCAGGCATAGCATTATTGTTACAGAGTTGACAAATTTTAGGCTATTTTAACTGGGAAGAAATAGTATAATAATGCCTCCATATACTTGCAATTTTGGTATATTCACTGGTTCTTGATTACAGAAATCCTGAAAATAAATTTCTATGCAATTACTTGCTTAGTAATCTGGTAACAGATACTTGCTTAAATAAAACTATATGCTTTATTAAATGAGTGCGTGTGTCTGTCTATCTATCTATCTATCTATCTATCTATCTATCTATCTATCTATCTATCTATCTATCTATCATCTATCTATCATCTATCTATCTACCTACCTATTATCATCTACCATTATCATTATCTAGTGAAAGAGGGAATGAGAAATAAACTTAAAAGTTTAGAAACAAGAGTTGGCTTGTGAAAGACTTTTGTAGTAAATAGTGAT
>NW_011888783.1:8002388-8014328 GCF_000151845.1 Pteropus vampyrus | reverse complement strand
GTTCTTTGATATAGTTAAAGAATCTTTATAATTCTTTTTAACTCTAAAGGAGTACACTTTTAATGATATTTATTTGTTCAGTACCTCCTATGTGGGAAAATGAAATGCAATATGATTTGAATTAGAGTGTTACTAGTATACACAAATGTTACTTACAGGTCTTCAGGCACTCACCACCTAACACAAAAACTGTATTCCTATTCTTGATCTCCAAGAGGTACTTCCTAATAGGCTGATGTCATGATCAGAATTCATAATAGTACAGTATAATGATGTCTTTTCTCTCAGTGGGATGAAAACTAGCTGGCATAGACAAACACATAATATAGTATAAAATTGTCTAGTCATATCATACCTTCTCAGGATACATATGACTTAAATCAAATGTGATATTGATCTAAGACTAGTTCAGAACATACAGATATTCAGGGCCAGTATCATTCCATGAGATTATTTGAAAAGAAGATTGATGTTAAGCTGTGTCTACATAAAGAACTATTATTAAAAAATATGGTGTTTTACATCCAGACATAGGCATATATATTAATTAATAAAACAGAATAAGTCATGGACCACTTATGGAACAATATTACTGAGTATATTAGTCACGTACTAGGTGGTGTGATAGAACCTCACTCTTGGCCCCCGAATCTACTAATGTGGATTGATTATGAGTCTTTTACATTTAGACATGCAGAGATCCATGTTTTCTTTATCTTCGGAAGCCACCATACCATCTCAATGCCTGATGTCCAACTTTGCCAAGATAAGAGAATCAGTTTTATCGATCCTATAAAATTGGTAATGAAATTAATGCCCGTTTTCTTATGTAAAGGTATTAAGCAGTATTCAGTGTTTCTGTGAAAGATATCAGAGTATAAATCACATGAATATATATGGCTATATAAATATGCTTGAAATTACTATATGCGTGTATATACATGTACATGTATATATGTGTTGTGGGTGCCAGGCCTGGCTGGCCCAAGGTCTGGCTGTGATCCAAGGCCTGGCTGATCCAGGGTCTGGCTGGTCCAAGGTCTGACTGTGATCTGGGCTCCTGGCTAGGAATAAGGACCCGGATATAGCATTTGTGTAGTCGAGCGCCTACGCTTAAAATATGCAAACATACTTCAGCTTATTGGATAACGCATGTGTGGCTGAAGGCCACTATTGTACTCTGCTATGTGTGGAGCCATGTGGTCCCCTGAAGAGCAGAAGGGGAAAACAAGAAGGGCAGCAGAGGAAGTGCGCACAATACCGCATTTCCTCCAATAGAACTGCACTTCCCAACCAAACTGCGCGCCGCACAATAAAGTTGGTGCGTATTGTTTCATTCTCATATTGGCCTTTTCTACATTCTTCCAACGGGGCATCTCACCATTGAACCTTCCCTTCTTGATTAGCTTACCACTGACACTTGGCGTAGCCAGCACGATGAGCTCGGTCTTGACGTGTATATATGAGCATGTATGTATGTCTATACATGTATATAACATACACATATATATGTTCTCATCTATATGTACAAAGTATATTAATAGTGTTATATGTAAATATACATTATATATGAGTGTATATGAGCATATATACACGTATACTCATATATGTAATGTACTTACATAGTGCTTAAGCTCCATTTTTATAGCAACTATATATCTTCATTTTCTTAATTAACAATATATATTAGTATACACTATGGGATGGGCCCTAGTTGTTAATGCATATTTACTACAAGAGTGATTTGCTAATTGATGGATTATTCAACCATTTCTTATTAGTGCATCTGCAGGTATATAGTATTTAGATATATTTGTATTTCTATTTGTGTTATAATAATTTATCTGTTGGAAAATGTTGTATGAGCAGACTACTAGGTCCTTGCTTCTAACATTCTATTTCTTTCTTCATAAATGTTTCAGAGAGAAATATTAGAAACATATATAAATAGACACTAAAGAATTACTGGAGTAATTCGATAGACTCCTGCTTCAGCAACTTTATTTGAATCTTTTTTATATTTGTTGTTTACAACAACTCTGGATAAAATGTAAATTTTCCCACAGGTTCTTAAAATAGATGTGTTTAAAAAAATTCTCAGGAGGAACATATGAGTTGAATAGTAAGAAGTTTTCCTTTTATAAAGCCTCTTTAGCATATTTCTTCTGGGGGCAATTCAGGCAGACTAAACAATTTTGACACAAATAAGAGCTGCTTAAATTATAATTTAAAAAGAAGTCTTGAAATAGGTATGTCTCCTCTTGAAAAGAATTGACGTGCATGTAGTATGAAAACTCATTCGCAAAAGATAATTGGAGCATTTTTCTTTTATCTGTGAGGTGATTCTTAATAATCAGAAAGTGTTCTAAGTTTAAAGATGAGGGAAAATAAAGGAAAAAATCCAAGTTAATTCAAAAATATTGAATGAACTACCTGCCAATAGAACTCTCTAAAAAAGTTTTGTTCTTAAAATATATCTACTATGCCTTCTAATATTAGTATTTATATTCTCTAAAATATATAAAATAATCCCTAAAAGATATCAGCAAGTTCTCAGATGTGTTATAAAATTTTAAACAATGCAACATTCTTGGTTTAACGATAAATAGACTATAAACTACATGTCTTAGCTCAGCTACTATAACAAAATGACATAGACTTGGTGGCTTAACATTAGGAATTTATTTTCTCATAGTTCTGGAGACTAAAAGTCTAAGAACAAGATGCCAGCATTGTTGGTTTCTGGTGGGAACTCTCTTACTGGCTTGTCTCTGGTGGTCTTCTCCACCAAACCACCATGAGAAGAGAGAGAAAAGAAGCAAGCTTTCTGGTATCTCTTCTTACAGTGGTACTAATCCCATGATGATGGCCCTACCTTTATGAATTTATCTAAATCTAATTATTTCCCAAAGGCCTATCTCTAAATAACATCACATTGGGGCTACAGCATGTGAATTTGGGGAGAACACAGTTGAGTCTATAGTACATTATTCATAAAAGGGAAAATAACATTAACGAAAATAATTTAAATCTACATAAAAGTAACCAAAACTCATAGTGGGAAATAATAAAAAAGTGAAAATAAATCTTTCATAATTTCATCACTCAAAGAGAACTGCTGTTAATATCAACATGTATATAAAATATTCAATTCAAGAAAAAACGAAAAATACACAAAATGCCAATAGTAATTGATTATGGGGGATAATTTCTGGATGATAGCCCCCCGAGTTAGTTAGATAAATGTGTATATATGTATGTTTGTGAGACTGCATGTATGTGTGTGAATGTGTGTGTATGTATGTGCGCATATGCTTATATTCCCTTCCCCCCCCATAATTAAAGAAGAAACACAATGCTTCCATATCGGTTTCTCCCAAGACTACTTAACAGGAGCTTTCAATAATTTTGTCACTTTAAGAACATTAAATAAATGGAATCACACAGTATATGACATCTGAGTATTAGCTTTCCACTGAGCATAATTCTCTGGCAGGTTATCTAGGTTATTGTGTGCATCAATACTTCATGCATTTTTTTATTGCTAGGTAATGTGCCATGGTATGTATGTACACATTTTAACAATTCAGCTACCAAAGGGCGCTTGAGTCCTTTCCAACTTTTGTCTTTTTATAAATAAAGCTGCTATAAATATTCATGTATAAGTATTTGTATAAGCATATGTTTTTATCTCTCTGGGATAAGTATTCAGGAAGCAATTATGGGTCATATTGTAGTGACGTGTTTAGTTGTATAAAAAAACTATCTGCCAAACTGTGTTCCAGAATTGTATCATTTTACATTCCTATCACTAATGTATGAGTCATCTACTTTCTCTGAATCCTCACAATTATTTGCTATTGTCAATAGTTTTTTAAAATCTAAGTTTAACCGTTCTTTTACATACTTAGTGATGTCTCATCATAGTGTTAATTTGTGTTTTCCTGATAGCTAATGCTATTGAATATTTTTTCATGTACTTATTTCTTATTGGCACATCCTCTTCAATGAAATTTCTATTCAAGCTATTTACTTTGTGTTCTGATCACCCAATTTCAACATGGTGGGGAGGGTGGTTTCCCACAGCACCAAGCAATTCTTGAACATCAGCAAGGCATCCTACAATTCAACTCAATTCTGACACTATGTACCTGGATGTAGAATCAGATCCCACAGGTTAAGGGCTCAGTTCTACAAGACTACCCCCACCCCTGACTTTAGACACCAGTTGAATTGTAGGTAGTGCTTCTGATCAACTGGCTATAAATCTGAGTTTCCAAGGACCACCTCCTTGGGTACTATTAGTTATCTAAAGTGTCTCACAGAACTCAGAGAAATATTTTATTTACTAGATCACTGGTTTGTTATAAAAAGATATGTAACTCAGCCACAGCCAGGCAAAAGAGACACATAGGGCAAAGCATGGGGAAAGTGCGCAGAGCTTCCATGCTCTGAGTGTGCTACTCTTTTAGCATCTCCATGTGATCACCAACCAGGAAGCTCTCCAAATCCTTTCCTTTTGGGTCTTTTAAATGCTTTATTAAATAGGCACAATTGATAAAAATATTGGCCATTGGTGATTGATTCAACACCTAGCCCCTCTTTCCTCTCTGGAAATCAGGGGTTGGGACCAAAAGTTTTGCTTTATTCATGGTTGATTCCGCTGGTAACCAGACCTCATCTTAGGCGCTTTCCAAAAGTCACCTTATTAACATAAACCCAGTTGTTGTGGAAAGTGGCTTGTTGTGAATAACAAGACACCCATTCATTTTTATGGCTATAAAGTGATTTCAGCAACTGAGAACAGAAGACCAAGTATGACAAAAGATGTTCCCATTACTCCTATCACTGAGGAAATTCCAAGAATGTGGGGAGCTGTGACCAGGAACTGTGAAAGAAGATCAAATATGTATGAAAAATAATAGTTTGGTCATCTGAATGACCAACCAAATATATATATTTTTTATAAATCATATTATCCCATTTGATATTTTCCAATCAGATTTTAACTTTTTACTGTTTAGTATATATTCTACATACCAATCCTTTCTTGGATATATAATTTGCAAATTATATCCTCTCAGTTTTAGCTTGTCTTACATAGGGCAAATATTTTTAACGTTGATGAAGTCCAATTTAGTAGTTGTTCTTTATGAATCATGTTTTTGGTATTAGGCCTAAGAATTCTTTGCCTAGGTATAGATACACTATATTCTATTTCTTGTTGTCTCTAAAAATTTTGTAGTCTTACAGTTTATATTTAAGTCTGTGGTCCTTTTGAGTTAATTTTTATATGAGGTGTGAGGTTTAGGTTGAAGTTCACCTTTTAGCCAATGAATATCCAATAGTTTTAGCAGCATCTGTTGAAAAAAGTTATTTTTCTCTTTAAGTTACTTTTTCTATCTTTGTAAAAAACAATTGGAGAAAAAATACTTAGGTAAAAATTTACTAAATATATGCTGGATTTATATGTAAAAAAACTGAAACACTGATAAAAGATATTATAGAAGAACAAAATAAATGGGGAAGATACTCTGTATTATAAATCAGAAGACTCAGTATTATTATTAAAATGTCAATTCTTCCCAATTTTCACAATATATTTAATACAATCCAAATCAAAATACCAACAAGCTATTTTGTAGATGTTGACAAACTGATTCTAACATTTATATGATAAAAACAAAAGAACTAGAATAGCAGGGCAATACTAGAGAAGAACAAAGTTCAAGGACTCACATATCCAATTATAAGACTTACTATAAAGCTATAGAAATAAAGACGGTACAATATTGGCAAAAGAATACACACATAAATCAATAGACTAGAATGGAGAGCCTTGAAATAGACTTGCACAAAACAGTCAAGTTATTTTTAACAAAGACACAAAAGGCAATTCAATGGAGAAAGAAAAGTATTTCCAACAAATTATACTAAAGCAATTAGATGTGCAAAACTTCCATGTACAAAACATGAGCTTAGATTGACTTATAAATTAATAAAAAATGAACTCAAAATAGATTATAAACCTAATATGTGTGTGTAAAATAATTGATATGCTAAAAGAAGAGAGAAGATGTTTTTTTATAAATCACTTTCTTAAAATTTGAGAAAGCAGAAGACAAGTGGAAGACCCTCCCCATCCCCAAAAAGAAAAGAAACAAAGAACAATAGCAATGAATAGAAAACAATTACAAATGGTAGATATTGATCTACATATATCAATAATTACTTTAAACATCAATGGTCTAAATACAATAATTAAAAATCAGGGATCTTCAGAGTAAATAAAAACAGGATTCAATACTATATTGTCTGTAAGAAACCCACTTTACATTTAAAGACTCGGAGAAATTAAAAGTAAAGGGATGGAGAAAGATATACCATGCTAATATTAATTTTTTAAAAAGTGGGAGCAGCTATATTAATTTCATACAAAGCTGACTTCAGAAGAAGGAAAGAAATCAGAGATAAAAGGGGCATATGTAGTAAAAAGGGGTCAATTTTCCAAGAATACTTAGCAATTGTTATTGTGTATGTTCCTAACAACAGAGTGTCAAAATTGATAGACCTGCAAGGAAAAATAGACAAATCCACTCTCATAAATAGAGTCTTTAACACCTCTATCAATATTTGATCCAATAATTGACAGATTATTGAGGAAGTAGTAAATCTAAATAACATCATTAATTAACTGTATCTATTTACATTTATGGAACATTTTATTCACATTCTTTTTAATGTTACTTTAAATATTTAACAACTGTATTAGTTTACTAGTGATGTTTTAAAAAAACTACCATAAACTGGCTAACTTAAACATAAATTTATTTATTTTCTTAAAAATCTAGATGTTTGAAGTCCAAGATCGACATGTCAGTGAAACCAAAAGCTTTTTCTTTCTTATGAGGAAGAAAGAAATCTTTCTTATGTTTGTGAGGAAGAATCTGTTACAGTCCATATTCCTAGCTTCTGGTGGTTTGCTGGCAATTGTGGACATTTCTTGGTTTTGGCAACGTTACCTTGATTTTTGCCTTTATCTTCACCTAGTAATCTCCCCATGTCCAAATTTCCCCTTCTTATAAGGACACCAGTCAGATTCTATCAAGACCTACACAAAGTACCTCATCTCAACTAATTACACCCACAATAACCCTAATTTCAAATAAGGTAACATTATTAAGTACTAGGGTTGGGACTTTAACATATGAATTTTAGCACTACACAACTGACAACCCATAATAACAAATAGGGCACATTCTGGGCTATAAAACATACCTTAATATAAGTAACAGAATAGAAATCAGACAAAGTATCCTTTCAGATCACAATAAAATTAAACTAAAAATCAATTACTGAAAGAGAGCTAGATTATCCCTAAATACTTTGATATTAAACAACAAACTCCTAAATAATACATGGGCCAAAGTCTCAAGAAATTAAAAAATATTTTTAAACTAAGTGAAAATTAAAATGCAACTAGTCAAAATATATAGAATGCAGCTAAAGCAAGTACATAGAGGAAAATACATAGCATCTTATGTGTATTAGAAAAGAAAGATCCATAATTAATAATCTAAGCTTCTTCCTTAGAAAACTAGAGATAGAAGAACTAATTGAATCCAAAGTAGGCAGAAGAAAAGATAATAAACATTAGAGCAAAAACCAATGCCATTTAAAACAGGAAATCTGTAGAGGAAATCAATGAAACCAAAAGCTTCTTTTAGAAGAGTAATAAAATTGGTAAACCTCTAACTAGGCTATCAAAGGAAAAAAAAGGAAGGCAAAAATAACTAATATCAGAAATAAAAGAGTAACCTCCACAAATGATTATGTAGATAAAAAGATATGAAAAACTGTGCCCATTAATTTGATAACATAAATGAAATAGACCAAGTTTTTGAAAGGACACAATTTACCAAATTCACCAAATTTTACAAAAGGAAAGAAGATTCTGAATAGATCTGAATCTAGTCAAGACATTGAATCAAAACATTTAAAGAGGAAATTAAAGCATTTTTCTACAATCTATTCCTGATAACAGAGGCAGCAGGAACACTTCCTAACTCATTGTATCAGGCTAGCATTACCCTAATACAAAATGGATAGAAAAATATTACATTATAAGAAAGGAAAACCACAGACCAATACCTCTCATGACTTTAAATGCAAAAATGCTCAACAAAATATTACTAAGTCAAATTCAACAATGTATAAGAAGAATTATATACTATTATCTAGTGGGATTTATTCTAGGTATGGAAAGCTATTTTAACATTAAAAAACAAATTAATATAATCTATTATATGAACAGGCTAAAGAAGAAAAAAATCATGTGATTATGTAATAGATCAAGAAAATGCATTTGACAAATTTAACATCAATTCATGATTAAAAACTCTCAGCAAACTAGAGTTGACCTCCTCAGCTTAATAAAGGATATCTACAAAAACCTACAGCTAATAACATACCTGATTATGATAAACTAGATGTTTTCCCATTAAGAACTGGAACAAAGAAAGGTTGTCCCCTCTCACTACTCCTAATCAATATCATACTGGAAATCCTAATGATACAAAACAAGAAAAACAAACAAAAGGTATACAGATTGAAAATAAAGAAATAAAACTGTTTTTGTTTCCAGAAGACATAATTTTCTATGTAGAAAATCTCAAAGAATCATCAACAACAAAAACTCCTGAAACTAATAAACTATGATATTAAAGCTGCAGGATATGGGTTAATATAGACAAGCCAGTTACTAGCAATGACTAATTAATACTTGAAATTAAAAACACAACAACATTTACATTAGCACCCCAAAATGAAATAGGTATAGATGTAACAAAATACAATAATATTTATATATGAAGAAAATTTTAGAACTGATGAAAGAAATCAAAGATCTTAATTAATGGAATTAAATTCTATGTTCATGAGTAGGAAGACTCAATATTGTTAAGATATCAGTTCTTCTCAATTTGATCTATAGATGCAATGCCATGTCAGTCAAAATCTCAGTGAGCTATTTTGTGGATATTGACAAACCGATTTTAAAATTTATATGGAAAGGAAAAAAAACCATCTGAGGAGTTTAATACTTGAGTTCGAGAATTACTATAAACTGCAATAATAAAGGCATTGTGTTATTTGACAAAACAATAGACAAATAGATCTATGGAGCAAAATAGCCTGAAATAAACCTACACAAAAAGTCAACTGATGTTTGACAAACGAGTAAAGGCAATTCAAAAGAAAAATAATAGTCTTTAACAAATAGTGCTAAATAACTATACACAGACCTTACATTTCACAAAATTAACTCTACATAGATCACAGATCTAAATGTAAAACGCAAAACTATAAAATTTCTCTGAGATAACATAGGGGAAATCTAGGTGGCCATGGGTTTAGCAATGGCTTTTTAAGTAAAATACTTTTAGTATTAAATAAAATACTAAATAAAATACTAAATAAAATATTAAATAAAATACTAAAAATCCATGAAAGAAAAAATTGATAAGATGTACTTGTTTAAAATTAAAAGTTTATTATGGTGACTACTTTAGGCATATAACTGTTGAATACCTATGCCATATACCAGAAACTAATACAATATTGTATGTTAGCTATATTTTAATAAAAATCTTTTAAAAAATTAAAAGCATCTTCTCTGCAAAAGACACTGTTTAAAGAATAAAAATCTAAGCCACTGACTGGGAGAATATATTTGCAAAACACATTTCTGAAAATAGCTTCACATCCAAAATATACAAAGAAATCTTAAAATGCAACAATCTGATTAAAAAATGAACAAAAAATTTAAACAGACACTTCACAAAGAAGATACACAGATGAAAATAAGCATGTAAAAAATGCTCAAGTCATATGTCATTAGAGAATTGCCAATTAAAACAACATTTAACTATATATCTGTTAGAATAGGCAAAATACAAAACAGCGATCGCTCCAATTGCTGGCAACGATATGGAGCAACAGGAACTTTCATTCATTGCTGGCGAGGATTTAAAATAGTAAAGCCACTTTGGAAGACAGTTTGGCATTTTTTATAATGCTAAACATACTCTTAACATACAATCCATCAGTCGTGCTCCTTGGTGTTTACTCAAAGCTGTTGAAATCTAATGTTCACACAAAAACCTACCCAAAAGTTTATAACAGCTTTATTTATAATTGTACAATATTGAAAGCAGCCAAGATGTTATTCAAGAGGTGAGTGAATAAACAATCCATCACACAACCATACATTATTCATTCATTCACCAATATTATTCAGCAATAAAAAAAAAAAAAATCTCTGAAGACGAAAAGGTGCTCAGAAAGTTTAAATGAATGTTGTTAAGTGAAAGATGATAATCTGAAAAGACTACATACTGTATGGTTCAACTATGTAACATTCTGGAAAAGGAAAAAAAACTATGAAGAAAGTAAAAAAAAAGATCAGTCATTGTGAAGGGTTCACAGCAGAGAAGAAGAAGGAAGGGGTTAATAGGTGGATTAATAGGAGATTAATAATTAATTTAATTAGGAGGGAGGGATTAATAAGTGGGAGTTTTTAGGCAATGAAGGTCTTTTGTATGATATATAAGGGTGGATCCATGCCTAATATTTGTCAAAACCCATAGAATGGACAGTGCAAAGAGCAAACCCTAATGTAAAACATGGATTTTTAAAAATAATAATATGTCAATATTGGTTCATCAAGTATAACAAATATATCCCACTAATTCAAGATGTTAATAATAGGGGAAACTGAGTCTGGTGGGAGAAGGAATAATTTGAGAACTCTGTACTTTCCTTTCATTGCTCTGAATACCTAAAATTGCTCTAAAAGTAGTCTAAATAATTAGCTTGGTTTCTAATTATTAATTAAAAAAAATTTTAAAGTAAAACACAAAACTGAACATTAGTCACAGTAATGTAGTTGATAAAATTGTCTTCCATAGGGGTACAAATTAATAATTTTGTAATTACTATGCATGTTACTGGAATTGAAAAATTAAGTATACAGATGATGAGTAGTAGAAACCAGGTTTCTTAGAATCACTGAGAAAGTACAGAAAATCAAGGGGACATGGCCAAAATAAAGATGTGATAATGAATTAAAATTAGAGATATCAGTATGAACTAATGTTTATCTTAATATATATGCAGATGATTACATATTAAAATATTTATTGAAATCTGTATACAAATGGATTTGTATACACAAATGGATTGCCTTTTAGAGTCACAGAAAATCTAGTAGCACACATAGCATTCTGAATTTGTTTTTAATACACTTGTTCAGTAAAAGGAGAAATCTTTGGAGCGATCCAAAGATCTAGGACTAAAGCAGGATATACACAAAATAACCCTGGAGCTTTTTTTTTTTTTTTTTTTTTCCCCAGAAAGTAAGGAAGTGCTCAACACACACACTATTTTAATCAGAAATTTTTTTTAAATTAAATTTATATGGATATTTTTGTTTTAGAGAAGTATGAGAGATAAATCAAAGACTTCCAGATATAAAATAAATAACTTATTATGGCTAAAATTTCATGGGGGAGGTGAATGGAAATACACATTAGTGGAGAATAATAAATGTTATAAAATCTCAATATTAAAGAAGAGCTTATTCATCTATTTTAAATCAATACTGGTGCATTAGTATGGTATTTAGATTATGTTAATCACTTTTAAAGAGGTAACTTTATGTTAAAATTTACAAAAATGCATTATTTGGAATGTTATAAATTTATGATGAAAAATTTTAGATTTTAATTTAGTAGATATGTGTTTTAGAGAATACATTTTAGAGAATAATAAGAAAAATTGTTTGATGCCACAGTCTAGAGAATCCAAAATAAACATTTTTCTTACATACATTCGAATGGTGCTATAACCTAACTTGGACTAAAATTCTTGTGAGCATATAAT
>NW_011888783.1:7998347-7999638 GCF_000151845.1 Pteropus vampyrus | reverse complement strand
CTCACTCTAGCTACCGGCATGCCAGTGCCCAGAGACTCCTGGGAGGGGCCCTGATGTAGGCCAAGTTAAGCCGCAGCCAGGGCAATAGTCACCAAACAATCCACAGATGTCTTCCACCTGTGCTGAGCTTGGAGGTGCCTCAAGAGGGCAAACCACTAACAGAGGTCGGCTGCTGCTGTGGCTGGGCTTGGGGCTGCTCGGCAAGAGGTATGGAGCATGCCGAGGCCAGATACTACTTGTTTAGGTTTTGCAAACCTCTGAGAGTTTTTAGGAAAGTCCATAGTATGAGCCAAGACAGGCCATTTTTATGGAAAAGCCACTGGAAGAGGCTTGGGTGGGCCCAAAAGTTGGGAGGGGCAGGGTCTTAAGGATTTACCAGGGAAGGGCGACCAGTGTTAGATTGATGGAGATTCAGCTATAGTGGCCACCTAGGTCTTTATGCTGTGTGAGGGGCGGGCAGTTATCTCTGCCCCACTTCTGTCTGGGGGAAAGCTGCCCCTTCAGTTCTTACCCTGAAGCCAGATAATTCAATTCCTTCCCATATGCTTATGGAGCCTTTGAGCTGCTGCCCTAATGCTGGAGCTCAGTGTAAGTAAGTCCATCACCAAGTAAATTTGAGCATGGGCCTCTTAAGAGAAATATCTGTGATTCCAGCCACCCTCTGTCTCACTCAGTCACAGTCTCCTCTGGTTTTCATAGCCAGAATTTGTGAGAACTTTTCTTCCCAGCACTGGAATCCTGGGTATGGGAGCCTGGTGTGGGGCCAGGACCTCTCGCTGTTCTGTGGGGGCTTCTTATGCTGAGATATTCTCCTGATTCTCAGATATTCCTCCTGAACATTGGGTGTGAGACTGCCATGTTCAATGTCTCTGTACCTCCTACCAGTCTCAAAGTGGCCTTTTCTATATGTTCCCAGTTGTAGGACTTCAGGCAACTTTCAATGATGGTTGTTCTGTAATTTATTTGTAATTTCGATGTGGTCGTGCAAGGAGGCGAGCTCACTATTTACTTACTCTGCCATCTTAGCCAGAACCAAGTAAACATTTTAAATATCTTAATGCAAGTTCTAAAGTGTTTTCTTGAAATATAACACTTTACCTTCTCATCATCTACATTAGAGGGCATCTTATTCTCAGAAACATTGACTATTATTTTGCAATATTAAAATAGCTTTGTTGAGGTAATATAATTGACATTCAATAAACTGACATACTTAAAATACATGATTGATAAGTTTTGACATATATAAATGAGCTTGTGAAATTGAATTTTATTTTTAATATTTATAAAT
>NW_011888783.1:7996284-7998297 GCF_000151845.1 Pteropus vampyrus | reverse complement strand
AAGAATGAGAGATGGATGGATGGGAGGGAGGTGGGGTGGTAGCATGAGGGAAATTAAGTAGAAAAATAAAGCTTAGTTCATTTTGCTACAACTCACTCTTTAGTTTATATAATATTTATGATATTAGGATCATGGATAATTTAGTTTTAATTTTTATCCTTATACTATAAAGTGTGCTAAGGTAGGAGGAGGAAGATGTTCATATGGACCAGAATTATTTGAATTATGAAGGGAGAAGTAGGATCTGTAACCGTTAGAGAGATAATTGTGCTTCAGAAGAAAAACATTAATTCCAAAGCAAGAGACATAGATTACTAATGTGTGAATCTAAGAATTTATTCAAGATAGCAGCAACATTAATCCATAAATTATCTAAATGGCTCAGAGTATTATTATAGGCTATTTATCATGAATAGATGACTGTGCTACTTAAGTATGTATAAGGGGATAGGGTCTGCAGTATTATGATATTAGCAGCAAAAGAATGACTCTGTATATCAACAATGCAAGGGCTCTGAGGTTATGGAGTTTTTTAAGGCTTCTGAGAAGTCGAAGTGTACGCATGGTTTACACAGTCAGCTCCTTTGGGCTAAGCAGGACCAAGCAAGAAGTAAGAGCAGGTGTAGCTATATTTCATTCCCCAAGTTATTAGGGTAAACCCACTGATGTCATAACTAACTAGAAAAGAGGCCTCGGGTTTTTGTTGAAATGATCTTTTACATATTTTACCATATATCATAAAATATTTTCCAAAACATTATTTATATTACTGGTATAATATTTCTTATTTATATACTATTTATTTAACCATTTTTTTTGTGTTGAATATTTGAGTTATTTCAGAATTTTTAAATATTATAAATAATGCTATAAAGGATTTATTCCTTTATTCTTTTGTTCCAGAAATATTTACGTCTTCTTATGTGCCAGGAATTATGAAAGTTTCAAGGGGAAAATGGTGAGGTTAAAAAAATGCACTGCAAACAAGATTACTATCTTAGATTCTAGCTTAGGTTAATATCTCAGGATCAAATCTTTGCTTTGAAATTACTGGTTCATACCATGTAAACATTTTATTAAATAATTTTTAATTTTTTCATTACATTTGGCATACAATATTAAATTAGTTTCAGGGGTACTACATGGTGATTGGACTTTATATATTTTACAAGAGAGTACCTCAATAAATCAGGTACACATCTGACACCATATACAGTTATTACAATATTATTGACTATTTTCCTTATGCTATACTTTATATTCCCATGACTATTTTGTAACTACCAATTTGTACTACTTAATCCCTTCCTCTTTTTTACGCACCCCTCAAACCCACTCTTTTTTGGCAACCATCAAAATGTTCTCTGTATCTATGAGTTTGTTTCTGTTTTGTTTGCTTGTTTATTTTGTTCTTTAGAGTCCACATGTAAGTGAAATAATATGGCATTTATCTTTCAAAGTATGACTTACTCCACTGAACACAATACCCTTTGGGTCCATTAGGCTACTGCAGATAGCAAAATTTCATTCTTTTTTTTTTTTTTATGGCTGATTAATATTACATTGTATATATGTCCCACCTTTTCTTTGTCCAGTTATCTATTTATAAATAGCTTGCCTCCATATCTTGACTATTGTAAATAAAGCTGCAATGAACATATAGATGCACATGTCCTTTTGAAGTGGTGTTTTGGGTTTCTTGGGATAAATACCCAGAAGTAGGATTGCTGGGTCCTTCTTTGTCTCTTGTTATAGCCTTTGTTTTAAAATCGATTTTTTCTGGTATAAATATTGCTACCCAAGCTTTTTTGTTTGTTTCCATTTTCACAAAATATCTTTTTCAGTCCTTTACTTTCAGACTATGTGTGTCTTTTGATCTGAAGTGAGTATCTTGTAGGCAGCATATGTAAGGGTCTTGTTTTTGTTATCCATTTAGCCACTCTGTTTTTGATTGGAGCATTTAATCCATTTGCATTTAAAGTAATTGTTGGTAGATATGTAGTTATTGCCATT
>NW_011888783.1:7993484-7996234 GCF_000151845.1 Pteropus vampyrus | reverse complement strand
TGATTGGACTTTATATATTTTACAAGAGAGTACCTCAATAAATCAGGTACACATCTGACACCATATACAGTTATTACAATATTATTGACTATTTTCTTTATGCTATACTTTATATTCCCATGACTATTTTGTAACTACCAATTTGTACTACTTAATCCCTTCCTCTTTTTTACGCACCCCTCAAACCCACTCTTTTTTGGCAACCATCAAAATGTTCTCTGTATCTATGAGTTTGTTTCTGTTTTGTTTGCTTGTTTATTTTGTTCTTTAGAGTCCACATGTAAGTGAAATAATATGGCATTTATCTTTCAAAGTATGACTTACTCCACTGAACACAATACCCTTTGGGTCCATTAGGCTACTGCAGATAGCAAAATTTCATTCTTTTTTTTTTTTTTATGGCTGATTAATATTACATTGTATATATGTCCCACCTTTTCTTTGTCCAGTTATCTATTTATAAATAGCTTGCCTCCATATCTTGACTATTGTAAATAAAGCTGCAATATATAGATGCACATGTCCTTTTGAAGTGGTGTTTTGGGTTTCTTGGGATAAATACTCAGAAGTAGGATTGCTGGGTCCTTCTTTGTCTCTTGTTATAGCCTTTGTTTTAAAATCGATTTTTTCTGGTATAAATATTGCTACCCAAGCTTTTTTGTTTGTTTCCATTTTCACAAAATATCTTTTTCAGTCCTTTACTTTCAGACTATGTGTGTCTTTTGATCTGAAGTGAGTATCTTGTAGGCAGCATATGTAAGGGTCTTGTTTTTGTTATCCATTTAGCCACTCTGTTTTTGATTGGAGCATTTAATCCATTTGCATTTAAAGTAATTGTTGGTAGATATGTAGTTATTGCCATTTTATTGTTCGTATTTTTCATCTTTTTTCTTATTCTTTTTAAAGAAGTTTCTCTAACATTTCTTGTAATACTGGTTTGGTGTTGATGAACTCCTTAGCTTTTCTTTGTCTGGGAAGCTCTTTACCTATTCTTTGATTCTAAATGATAGTTTTGCTGCACTTCTCATTACTCTGAATATTTCCTGCCAATCCCTCTGGCCTGCAAAGTTTCTGTTGAGAAATCAGCTGACAGTCTTATTTAGAGCTTCATGGTTAGTAACTGATTAGGGAGCCCCCTTGTAGGCTTTTCTCTTGCTACCTTTAAGATTCTCTCTTTGTCTTTAACTTTTGGCATTTTAATTATGATGTGTCTTGGTGTGGGCCCCTTTGGGTTCATCTTCTTTGGGACTCTATGCACTTCCTGAGCTTGTATGTCAATTCCTTTTGCCAGGCTAGGGAAGTTTTCCATCATTATTTCTTCCACTAGGTTTCAATTCCTTGTTCTTTCTCTTCTCCTTCTTGTACCCCTATGGCACAAATGTTGATATGCTTCGATGTTGTCCCAGAGGCCCCTTAAATCATCCTCATTTTTACAGATTCTTTTTTCTTGTTGCTGTTCCTGTTGGGTGTTTTCTGATATGCATATCTTCTAAATTGCTGATTTGATCCTTCTCTTATTTTAATCTACTATTGATTCCCTGTAATGCATTCTTCATTTTGGTTATATATTCTGCATTTCTGACTGGTTCCCTTTTATGTTTTCAATCTCCATTTTTATGTTTTCTATATCTTTGTTAAAGTTCTCACTGAGTTCATCTACTCTTCCTTTAAGCGCATTGAGCATCTTTATAACCAGTGTTTGGAGCTCTGCATCTGGTAGATTGCTTATCTCCATTTTGTTGGGTTCTTTTTCTGGAGTTTTGTTCTGTTCTTTCATTTGGGTTATGTATCTTTACCTCCCCATTTTAGCTGCCCCCACCCCCCATGCTTGTTTCTGTGTATTAAGTAGGGCTGCTATGCCTCCTGGTCTTAGGAAAGTGGCCTTATATAGTAGATGTTCAAAGCACAGTCTTCCCTGGTCTCCTGAACCAGATGTTCCAGGTGTGTTCCTTGCATAGGTTGTGTGTGATCTTCTGTTGTAGCTGAGCCTTGATTAGTGTTTATATGTTAGTTGGAGAAGTTGACACTCAGTCTGATTGGTTGCGAGAACTGGCCAGTGAGGGGCTAACACTATAGAGCAGAATTGGCTTTAGTGGGCTCTGGTATCTGTCCAGACTGTGCTTTGGGTATGTCATCCTTGGATGCAGCCCCGGCTGGAGCTCTCACTCTAGCTACCGGCATGCCAGTGCCCAGAGACTCCTGGGAGGGGCCCTGATGTAGGCCAAGTTAAGCCGCAGCCAGGGCAATAGTCACCAAGCAATCCACAGATGTCTTCCACCTGTGCTGAGCTTGGAGGTGCCTCAAGAGGGCAAACCACTAACAGAGGTCGGCTGCTGCTGTGGCTGGGCTTGGGGCTGCTCGGCAAGAGGTATGGAGCATGCCGAGGCCAGATACTACTTGTTTAGGTTTTACAAACCTCTGAGAGTTTTTAGGAAAGTCCATAGTATGAGCCAAGACAGGCCATTTTTATGGAAAAGCCACTGGAAGAGGCTTGGGTGGGCCCAAAAGTTGGGAGGGGCAGGGTCTTAAGGATTTACCAGGGAAGGGCGACCAGTGTTAGATTGATGGAGATTCAGCTATAGTGGCCACCTAGGTCTTTATGCTGTGTGAGGGGCGGGCAGTTATCTCTGCCCCACTTCTGTCTGGGGGAAAGCTGCCCCTTCAGTTCTTACCCTGAAGCCAGATAATTCAATTCCTTCCCATATGCTTATGGAGCCTTTGAGCTGCTGCCCTAATGCTGGAGCTCAGTG
>NW_011888783.1:7988578-7989544 GCF_000151845.1 Pteropus vampyrus | reverse complement strand
TATATCATATTATACTTTATAATATATCATATTCTTTATTACATATCATTTACATATGTCACATTAGTCTTCATGTTGTAGTTCTCAGCTTCAGCAAAATAAAAAGAAATTATTTTTTAAAACTGCTTTACTTTAAGAAAAAACCTTTAGATCCAATTTCAGTCATGGTATGTGATTGCTGGTTTTGTTCTCTGTCAATATTATTTTTTAGACTAGTACGACCAAAAATTAGAAAGTCTATATGTTAAGGAAACATAAATGTCCATGATGATATCAGTTTTACACTGTATATTGGTTTTATATTGCTGCAGTAATAAGTTACTGTAAACATAAGTTTATATAACCCAAATTCATTATCTTACAGTTCTGTAGGTCCTTAAGTCCACGCAGGTTTCACCCATTCAGGTCTCATTAGGCTACGTTCAAGGTGTCAGCAGGTTCTATTATTGTTGTTGTTGCTGTTGTTGTTGTTTTAGAGGCTCTATAGGAGAAAGATCTGTTTTTTTTTTGTTCATTTTGGGTTTTAGTGGATTTTCGTTCCTTGCACTTATGGTTGTAGGAATCAAGTTTTCTGTTTTCTTGCTGGCTATCGACTGAGGGCCATTCCCAACTTCTAGAGGCTTCCACATGTCTTGACTCACAGCTCCTTTTCTCCATCTTCAAAGCCAGCACCATGAGGTTGAGTCCCTTTTAGATTGCATGTTTTTGACCTTCCTTCATCTGTCCTCACAGCTCTCTCTGATCACAATCAGGGAAGTCTTCACTTTTAGGCCCTTATGTGATTATATTGGGACCACCTGGACAATCTAGGCTAATCTCCCAGTCTCAAAGTCCTTATCTCTAATCACATCCACAAAGTCTCTTTTGCTGTGTATTGTATTTTGATTTGGAAAACTAAACAAAAAGAATTTGTTCATTTCTTATAATACAACTTTCACAGAAATATTATATATGGTGGATATAATA
>NW_011888783.1:7984656-7987103 GCF_000151845.1 Pteropus vampyrus | reverse complement strand
TTTCATGTTTTATACTTCACTGGGGATACTGACTATGGGAAAATGTATGAGAAGTCAATCAAATTTAATTGGTTAGTTCACTGATTAAACCAGGCACTCTCTAGGTGTTCTCATATATATGATTCCATTAATGTTTTATAAATATACTGTGTATGGACTCGAAAAAGATTAGTTCAGTGGAGAAAGGTTAAGAGAAAAATATTGAATATTTTGTTGATTTCCACATTAGTGTTTATGTTAGGTCTACCAAAGGTAAGGCTGCCACTCCTCCCTGGACTAGAGTGTACTTCAAAAAAAAATTTTTTTTTTTTTAACACAGGAAACGGAAACTTTGGCAAACAAATTGGGACAAATCAAATAGCTTAATGTGTCTTTATTTCTTTATTAAGTAAATTCTGAGCAATGTCCATGTATTACTAGCATTCCTTTCAGGCTTGTACAGAAGTTGGAAATGCCTAAATTTATTTGTAACTTATTTTTGCTTTATTAGGAACACAGAGAGTTATGTTCCTTAGTCTATCTGGTAGTGCAGGAATATCACAAAGAAGGTAGGATTTCTAATAAAGATGATTGTAGGCTCATGGTTTTCAGATGTTAATTATGCTTCTCAAGATAGATACTATATAGCTTATCTTCATAATTTGGCATTTCTTCCTTTAAAGCAATTTTTAATTTAGTACTTCCATAAAATCCTTTGAAAACAGAAAATATTATTTATGTTTGAACACTTGGGCACCTTTTGGGGACTGACCTTCAATAATAATATAATTAAGGAACTTTATTTTATTAAGCAATAATAAAATCAATTTGTTCAATGCGATTGTGACTGTGATCTTGTTCATCAAAATAATTAGGCTATATCTGATTATTAAAATTACCAAATTGGTTCTATCTATAGATTTCTTTGAAAAATTTCTCCAAAATATTAAAAAAAAAAACTTTACAGATTCTATGATCTAAAAATCTTTGTCTAACAAAGAATTAAATAAAAAATGGTTGAATTTTAGTAACATGTAGACATTATTTGAAATTACACAGGCTTTGAGGAATAAACAGAAGTTAGCAAAAACAAAAGTATTCTTTCATGTCTGTTACCTCCTTTGTAGAACTATTTATTCAATCAAACAAAAGATTTAATTTATTTTTAAATTTTAAATAGTTAATTTTTAGTTCATGTAGACAATATGCTAGTGTTAGCCATTACCTGAGATATCACATTGGCCTATTGGGCCTGCTGGTATTAGATTCATCACTAGGCACTTTCTTGTATTAGTATAAATTGATTGATATTTCAAAATACTACTTGACAAAAAGGAGAAATTGTGGTAGATTGAGTACATGTTTGATTTATAACCCTTTCAATATGCTAGGAAAAGAAGAGAAGAGAAAATATTAGCATAAGCCCACTGAAAATACAATAACAGTGATATAGCTTCAATCCTCTCTGATGAGGATTCTTCAAATTTCTAATAAAATTGGATAGAATACTAAAATTATGGCAGATTCACTTACACACTCTCTTCTCCATGAGATAAAATATACTATATTAATAAAATACATAGATGAGTTCAACAGAAGGATGTTAAATCACCACAATGAAAAAGTAAAACATTCAAAGTTAAGCCACGTAAAATCAAAACAATTTAAACCGTGTATGTGCCATGGTACAGGATGATGGAAGGATCAGGAATATTATCTTTGTGGATTGGAGCTTAGAATTTAAATTCCTAGATGGGCACACTAAATGTGGTCTTTGGACTTCATAAACTATACAGTGGAAACAGGACTCTATATAAATCTAGTTCCTTCGAATGTTTAGGGTCTCCATTTAAAAAAAGAAAACTCATCCACTGGCTCAGGGAAACAGGCTGTTTTTATAGTTTAAAAGTAGAATAGAATATAATATTTAAAATATAATACCTAGTTGAGAAAAAAGAATGAATTGAAACCAAAATTTTGTAAATTAAATAATGTATGTATTGATAATTCTTTCTATATATCTATATACACATTTACACATTTTGTGTACATAATATAAATTTTGTAGAAAAAGAGAAAACAATTTATATGTAAAAAATACATTGCCTACTAGTGTCTAAGAGAACATGCATCATGAAACATTGTCACTTGGTTCACTGGTTTCTATGGCATCTGTCACAATTTAGAGAATGAAGTGACAAGTTATAATATTGAAATGTGTCAAAGTGATTTTAAAACAAGAATATGAGAGGTAGAAACAAACTTAAATGCCCATTAATTATATCATCCTTGGAAGAAGGAAATACATTCCATAATATCCATGACCAGTGTTCATCCAAGGTCAGCTAGAACACTTGCAGGGATAGAAGCTCTCCATTTTGAGCGTCAGCCCATTGCCTGTTGGAGCTCTAATTATTATTTTGAACTGAAATCTGCCTCTACATAATTACCATCCATGAAAATTTCTT
>NW_011888783.1:7982132-7984606 GCF_000151845.1 Pteropus vampyrus | reverse complement strand
AAAAAAAAACTTTACAGATTCTATGATCTAAAAATCTTTGTCTAACAAAGAATTAAATAAAAAATGGTTGAATTTTAGTAACATGTAGACATTATTTGAAATTACACAGGCTTTGAGGAATAAACAGAAGTTAGCAAAAACAAAAGTATTCTTTCATGTCTGTTACCTCCTTTGTAGAACTATTTATTCAATCAAACAAAAGATTTAATTTATTTTTAAATTTTAAATAGTTAATTTTTAGTTCATGTAGACAATATGCTAGTGTTAGCCATTACCTGAGATATCACATTGGCCTATTGGGCCTGCTGGTATTAGATTCATCACTAGGCACTTTCTTGTATTAGTATAAATTGATTGATATTTCAAAATACTACTTGACAAAAAGGAGAAATTGTGGTAGATTGAGTACATGTTTGATTTATAACCCTTTCAATATGCTAGGAAAAGAAGAGAAGAGAAAATATTAGCATAAGCCCACTGAAAATACAATAACAGTGATATAGCTTCAATCCTCTCTGATGAGGATTCTTCAAATTTCTAATAAAATTGGATAGAATACTAAAATTATGGCAGATTCACTTACACACTCTCTTCTCCATGAGATAAAATATACTATATTAATAAAATACATAGATGAGTTCAACAGAAGGATGTTAAATCACCACAATGAAAAAGTAAAACATTCAAAGTTAAGCCACGTAAAATCAAAACAATTTAAACCGTGTATGTGCCATGGTACAGGATGATGGAAGGATCAGGAATATTATCTTTGTGGATTGGAGCTTAGAATTTAAATTCCTAGATGGGCACACTAAATGTGGTCTTTGGACTTCATAAACTATACAGTGGAAACAGGACTCTATATAAATCTAGTTCCTTCGAATGTTTAGGGTCTCCATTTAAAAAAAGAAAACTCATCCACTGGCTCAGGGAAACAGGCTGTTTTTATAGTTTAAAAGTAGAATAGAATATAATATTTAAAATATAATACCTAGTTGAGAAAAAAGAATGAATTGAAACCAAAATTTTGTAAATTAAATAATGTATGTATTGATAATTCTTTCTATATATCTATATACACATTTACACATTTTGTGTACATAATATAAATTTTGTAGAAAAAGAGAAAACAATTTATATGTAAAAAATACATTGCCTACTAGTGTCTAAGAGAACATGCATCATGAAACATTGTCACTTGGTTCACTGGTTTCTATGGCATCTGTCACAATTTAGAGAATGAAGTGACAAGTTATAATATTGAAATGTGTCAAAGTGATTTTAAAACAAGAATATGAGAGGTAGAAACAAACTTAAATGCCCATTAATTATATCATCCTTGGAAGAAGGAAATACATTCCATAATATCCATGACCAGTGTTCATCCAAGGTCAGCTAGAACACTTGCAGAGATAGAAGCTCTCCATTTTGAGCGTCAGCCCATTGCCTGTTGGAGCTCTAATTATTATTTTGAACTGAAATCTGCCTCTACATAATTACCATCCACGAAAATTTCTTTTGTTATCTAAAGCCCACAATAACTCTAGTCCCCATTTCCCATCACAGTACATCAAATATTTCACTGTACTTCTGTATTCCTCAAGTCTTGCCTTATGTAATTAAAACCATCTCATTCTTTCTTCATGTTTTCTCATATCATACAACTTCAAGGCCTTTTACTCTCAAGTCTAATCTTAAGTTTTATAGATACTTATAAATATCATTTTTTTTAAATGCTGGCAAGGAAATATAAATGAGACATTTCATGTTTAATTGGGCTGTGGTGGAGTACTGTGCAGCTAATGACTTTTTAGATCTGAACATTATTTTTTGGTTAATTCTGCTTTTTATGAAATTAGATTTGTTTTTCTAAAAGCATATTACATTTTCAAAATCATTTGAAGCTTCATCATTTGCTTTTTTTTGGGTTTTGTTTACTATTAATAATTAAGTCTTTTATATCCTTTAATTTTGTAGTTTTTTTTCTTTGAGTATAATTAAAGAACTTCACATTTATCAGAATATTAATCTTAAATAGCAGGTTTGTTTTTGGAACTAGCTTAACAATAGTGTTAACAGAATTCATCCTTTAGAATCCTGATTTTGCTAACTCATGCAATAGCTTTCCAGCTCTCTTACAATTGTGTATAATTCAACATTTAAGTAAGAATGACTTCTTAAAAATATGTTTCTGAGCTCATATTTAGTTGACATAATTTAGCACAATCATCCCTGGTCTTTAAATGCCATCTGCTCTGACTGATCAGTGTTTGTATCATGCTTATTATCAATTATTTTTAGTATCATTTCTGTTCCATCTAAGAGATTGATTCAAAATTTTAACTGTAATTGGATGAGACTAAGGAAAGAGTTTAGTAACTCACTTCTAAAAATATATAGAAACATTTTTGACGGTCATCATATTTTTCTAATTATATCAGCATCTGTGTAAAGTTTTTCATGCATGCCAGTCA
>NW_011888783.1:7978571-7979972 GCF_000151845.1 Pteropus vampyrus | reverse complement strand
ACTCTAGATATAATTTGGTGACTTTTAATGTCACACAGAGGTACAGTGTGATCCAGCAATTCTAATTGTAGATATCTACTTCAAAAAACTATAAACATACCTGTGCATTAAAAGTTTGTATGCAAATAACTATAGAACCAGTTATTCAAAATAGAGAAAAAGTGAAAACAATCCAAATATTTATCCACTTGTACATGGACAAACACAGCCATTATACTGAAGACCATATATAGTATGATTTTATTTATAGAAAAAAATCTAGAAAAGGCAAATACTTAGTGACAAAAAATAGATTTACAATAGTGGTTCCCTAGGGTTGGTATTGTAAAAGGAGATAGGCTACAGTAGGCATTGGAGATATATTTTTTGTAATATTTTTATTTTTAATTATAGTTGGCATACAATATTACATTAGCTTCAGATGCACAACATAGTGTTTAAACATCTGTATAACTCACAAATTGATCACTCCAATAAATATAGTACCCCTCTGACTCTATACACAGTTTTTATAATATTATAAACTATATTCTTTATGCTATATTTTATATCTCCATGAATATTTTGTAGCTACCAATTGGTACTTCTTAATCTCTTCCTCCTTTTTCACCGACCCCTCCAACCCTTTTCCCATCTGGTAACCCTCAAAATGTTCTCTGTATCTATGAGTTTATTTCTGTTTTTGTTGTTGTTTATTTGTTTATGTTGTTCTTTAGATTCCATATGTATGTGAAATCATATGGCATTTGTCTTTCTCTATGTGACTTACTCCACTCAGCATGCTAGGTCCACTTACTCCACTCCACTCTAGGTCCATCATGAAATATCTTTCTCCATCCCTTTACTTTCAGTCTGCATGTGTGTCTTTTAATCTGAAATGAGTCTCTTGTAGGCAGTCTATATAAAGGACTTATTTTCTTATGCATTCAGCCACCCTTTTGATTGAAGCATTTAATCCTTTTTCATTTGAAGTACTTGTTGATAGATATGATATGTATTTATTGCCATTCTTTATTAATATTTTTGATGCTTTTTTTTCCCTTCTTCTTAAAGATCTTCCTCCAACATTTCCTGTAATACTGGCTTGGTGGTGATGAACTCCTTTAACTTTTTCTTGTCTGAGAAGCTTTTTACCTGTCCTCCAATTCTAAATGATAGCTTTACTGGGTACAGTAATTTTGGTTTTAGGTCCTGGCTTTTCATCACTTAGAATATTTTGTGCCAAGCTCTTCAGGCCTGCAAAACTTCTGTTGAGAAATCGACTGACAGTCTTATGGGAGTTCCCACGTAGGTAACATTACTTTTCCTTTGCTGCTTTTGAGATTGTCTCTTTGTATTTAACCTTTGGCATTTTGATGATGATGTGTCTTGGTGTGAGCCTCTCTGGGTTTATCTTGTTTG
>NW_011888783.1:7973274-7977236 GCF_000151845.1 Pteropus vampyrus | reverse complement strand
CTTTGCTGCTTTTGAGATTGTCTCTTTGTATTTAACCTTTGGCATTTTGATGATGATGTGTCTTGGTGTGAGCCTCTCTGGGTTTATCTTGTTTGTGACTCTCTGACCTTCCTGGGGGTTTATGTCTATTTCTTTCACTAGGTTAAGTAAATTTTCCATAATTATTTCTTCAAATAGGTTTTCAGTTTCTTGCACTCTCTTCTTCTCATACCCCTATGATAGGAATGTTGTTATGTTTGATGTTGTCCCAGAGGCTCCTTAAACTATCCTCATTTCTTTGTATTATTTTTGTTGTTGCTGTTCTGATTGCTGTTCTACTCCATTCTCTATATTGGTTATTCGATACTCTGCTTCATCTATTCTTTTGATTCCCTCTAATGTACTCATCATCTCAGATATTATATTCTTCATTTCTGACTGGTTCCCTTTTATGTTTTCAATTTCCATTTTTATGTCCCCCTCCCCCCCACTGTTAAAGCTCTCACTGAGTTCATCTACTCTTCCTCTAAGCTCATTGAGCATCCTTATAACCATTGTTATGAACTCTGCCTTTGGTAGATTGCTTGTCTCCATTTCATTGAGTTCTTTTTCTGGAGTTTGTTCTGTTCTTTCACATGAGACATGCTTCTTTTTCTCCCCATTTTGGCTGTCTCCCTGTGTTTGTTTCTTTGTATTAGGTAGGACTCTTAAGTCTCCCAGTCTTAGTAGAGAGGCCTTATATAGTAGGTGTCCTATGGGATCCAGTGGCACAGCCCTGGGGGAGGTCCAGCTGCCTGCCAAGTTCAGCCACAGCCTGTGCACCTCCAGGGCCATCTGGTAAGAGTCATCAAGCAATACACAGTTGGCTACCACTTATGCTGGGCTTATAGTTGCCTCAAGAGTCTAAGCCAGAAACCAAAGCTGGTGCCACTGGTATGGGGCTTGGGGATGCTAAGGAAGAGGTACAGGCCATGGTGAGGCCAGATGCTGTTTTTTTTAGGTTCTGTGAGCCTTTGAGAGATTTTAGGAAAGTCTGCAGCAAGATCCAAGACAGGCCATTTGTATGGAATAAGCCACTGGGAGGGGCTTGGGTGGGCCCACAAGTTGGGAGAGTTTCAGGGAATTCCCTGGGTGGAGTGACCTGTGTTTTCCAGGTTGATGGTGACTCAGATATGGCAGCACCTGTATCCACAGGCTGGAAGTGGGAAGGGCTCAATAAAGGAACAATGGATACTGCCAGTACTTCTGTCTGGGAAAAAGCCACCCTTCCAGCCCTGGCTCTGAAGCCTGACAACTCAATGTGTCCTCATATGTCCCTGGCACTCTTCGAGCAGCTGCCCCAGCACTAAAACTCAGAGCAAGTAAATCAGGGCACGGGCCCTTTAAGAGGAATGTCTGCAACACCCGCAGCCTTCTGTCTCGCTCAGTTACAACTTTTGTTGGTTTTCACAGACTTCTCTTTTTGGCACTGGAACCCTGGATGGGGAGCCCAGTGTGGGGCCAGGACCTCTTGTTCCTCAAGTGAAGGAGGGGGCTCTGCAGCCAAGGTAGCCCTCCGATTTTCCATCGCCATACACTGTTGTGGGACCAGGCTATTTCGTGTCTCTGCCCCTCCTACCAGTTTGAGATGACCTCTGTTTTTATCCCTAGTTGTAGGGCTTCTGTTCAGCTAGACTTCAGGTGACCCCACATTCTAGTTACTCTATAGTTTTGTTATAATTTTGTTGTGGTCTCCAGAGGAGGTGAGCATAACCACTACGTTCTATGCTATATTGACCAGTGGAGATATTTTTAAAATGATAAAATGATCTAAAACTGGATTTGGTGATGGTTGCATAACTCTATACATCTATTAAAAATTTTGAATTATATACTTAAAACAGAGGAATTTTATGGTATGTAAATTATACTTCAAAACTATTTTAAAAATTCACATCTTCAACATATTGAGAGCTTTCTCAAATCAAGAAAAAAAGTGTCCTATTGCAAAATCCGACGTTCATAATAGATGAAATATATAGCCAATATGCATATAAAAACATTAAATCTCAGTTAAGTAAATTAAAACAGACACAATTTATTCTATTATTTTAGTTTATATTTGTTGTTCTGCCAACAAATATAGAATTGGATATTTATAAGACTGAGGAAAAAGCTATAGCACAGAGGTTGGCAAACTTTCTGTAAAAGAAAATAACAAATAATTTCGACAATCTTAAACATATTACATGAAATAAATAGTCTTCGTCATAACTACTGTGAAAGGAACAGAAACAATATGTAAACAAATAAATGTTGCTATGTTCCAGAAGAACTTTATTTACAACGAATGGTGGCAGGCCAGATATGTCTCAGGGACCATTGTTTGTTTGCTGGCACTTACATTTGCAGAAGAAACTTATGGGGATTTAAATTATGTTCTTTTGAAAAACAAATTAGTCAATTATCAAAAGTTTAATTTCCTCCTCTTTTTAATACTTAAATTCCACTTTTAGCTTTTTGTCCTAAGGGAAAATAATCAGAGCAATCAAATATATATAAATAATTAATTTGTGTTGATTGCATAAATCTATACATACAGTGAAACTCTATATAGCTAAATTTATATTTATGGAAATCGATATTTACTGTCATGGAAATATATTAAACATATATAAAAATACATTTGCATAGATTGTAAAAATTCCATTTTATATAATTACATGTGTATATACCTCTGCATAATTTATATACCTGTGGTTTCATAGAGGCTAATCTAGAAATATATGCTTCCAATTTTTAATAGTATTCTTATTCATATAATTTCTCATAATTAAATATTTTAAATATTTTTCTTATAGTACTTATTTTTCTACAGTGCTATAGACCAATGCTTACAATGAAATATTAAAATAAAAATCTGTATTGGCATATTTTCTTTAATAATTAAAAACAAAAATCTGTTCTTAATGATTTCAAAGTTTACTTATTTAAAGTTTTAGTTAATTAAACTTTTATGAATACTCACTATATCTCTACAAGAAAGTACTTATCAATTACATAAAATAAAGTGCATAACACATTACTCAAAATCAGTTAATTAAATATTCAAATCCATGTCTGAAGTTGAATTATGACTGATTAGAAGCAATCAATCTATAAAGCCATTTGAATAACCCCATTTGTTCATTCTTTGTAAAAATTGACCTGGATCACTAAGTTATACTCTTTTAATTATAGCAACAAACATATTTCTGCTTCATATTATTCTGTACAATCATTTATTAATTTCCCCCACTATCTTTCAAAAGTCATTTGAACTGCTACATAAGCTGCAGAGTCTAAATCATTTTAATTGCTAAATTTCCTTCTCAGGACTACTTAAAAATAAAAAGGCAATTTAGGTAATTAATCTGTCAGTGAGAAAACAACATAGATAAAAGCCTTGATTAGCTAGAAGCCACCTTATCAGACACTTCAGTTAACTATAAGTTTGGGAAAACAACTTTAGGTAGAAAAAGAAAAGGGCAAATTTTTGATTTGGAAACAAACCAAACAAAATCCCCTAAATCAAAGCTTTGGAAAATAGTCTGCTCTTTTGCCCTTAAAAGCAAAGCTTATCATTTAAATACTTTTTTATTTTCTTTTTTCAAGATTCAGAGGAAGATGACCCTAAATTCTCCTTCCACTGCTACTCTTCAAGGTTAATGCTTCCACTATTGGCTTTAATCCTTGTCATCACAAGCCTGTCCCCAGGTCCAGCACAACATTTTTATTTTTCATTATTTTCTCCTTTTCACTTATCAATCTAAATAAAGAGGTAAACTGAGACAAGCTCAAATTACCAGAAATTGAGTTTATTTGGGAATAGCAGAGGAATTGCAATTTGGGAAATGCATGCTATATCAAGTTACAGGTGAGCCCCTTGAGGGTTTGAGGTGGACTTTATTCATGGACAAGGAGTGCAAAGAGGGGGCGGGCCAGCCAGAGTCCTAGTGGTAAGT
>NW_011888783.1:7966994-7973224 GCF_000151845.1 Pteropus vampyrus | reverse complement strand
GTTCATTCTTTGTAAAAATTGACCTGGATCACTAAGTTATACTCTTTTAATTATAGCAACAAACATATTTCTGCTTCATATTATTCTGTACAATCATTTATTAATTTCCCCCACTATCTTTCAAAAGTCATTTGAACTGCTACATAAGCTGCAGAGTCTAAATCATTTTAATTGCTAAATTTCCTTCTCAGGACTACTTAAAAATAAAAAGGCAATTTAGGTAATTAATCTGTCAGTGAGAAAACAACATAGATAAAAGCCTTGATTAGCTAGAAGCCACCTTATCAGACACTTCAGTTAACTATAAGTTTGGGAAAACAACTTTAGGTAGAAAAAGAAAAGGGCAAATTTTTGATTTGGAAACAAACCAAACAAAATCCCCTAAATCAAAGCTTTGGAAAAGAGTCTGCTCTTTTGCCCTTAAAAGCAAAGCTTATCATTTAAATACTTTTTTATTTTCTTTTTTCAAGATTCAGAGGAAGATGACCCTAAATTCTCCTTCCACTGCTACTCTTCAAGGTTAATGCTTCCACTATTGGCTTTAATCCTTGTCATCACAAGCCTGTCCCCAGGTCCAGCACAACATTTTTATTTTTCATTATTTTCTCCTTTTCACTTATCAATCTAAATAAAGAGGTAAACTGAGACAAGCTCAAATTACCAGAAATTGAGTTTATTTGGGAATAGCAGAGGAATTGCAATTTGGGAAATGCATGCTATATCAAGTTACAGGTGAGCCCCTTGAGGGTTTGAGGTGGACTTTATTCATGGACAAGGAGTGCAAAGAGGGGGCGGGCCAGCCAGAGTCCTAGTGGTAAGTTCATTGACTTGAGGATGGGGAGAGATATCTTAGAGGTTGTTCATTGGTCAGGAGATAAGTCTTGGTTGTCTGTAAATTGAACATTTATGAGAAATCGATTTCTGTTTTTAAGTTTCATTCTTCTGAGAGTGCATGGATGAAATTTTTAATTTCATATCCTTTGGTTCCATTTTAGATTGAAATTCTTTCACACACTTAACTATATAACATGTCTTCATCTCCTTCACCTTAAAAAATCTTCTCTTCAAAACCAGAGTTCTCAAACTACTCAACTGTATGTGTCTTCTCCGTTTTATTACCCTGTGTTATTATTATCCTTTTTCCTGAAATCTGTCTTCTCTCCAACCATTGTTCAAAAATTCTTCTCAAGTCCTAACTGACTTCTCAACAGCCATCTTCAGTGCAAAAATGTGTTTTTTAATTAGAAAACGTTTTTTCAGTGATATTTACATAAGCTCATGCAAACTGTTTAACTTCTCTCAATCTCAGTTTTAATCATCTTTATAGTAAGAGTTATTATAGCTTTCACAGCTTTTTTTGTAGATAAATTTGAAAAATTAAGTGAGAAAAGTGAATGTGAATGATCTACTCAACAATTTGACATTTTTAGAGCAGGCATGAAGTAAATAGTAAATATTATCTTAAATGTGGTTTATTAATATCTATGGATGACTTTATCATCTACTCAACACCTGAATCATATTTTAGTCATTATTCTAACCTGTGCAATTTATTATCAAATTATGCCAAAGCACACTTTGAAAGTAATCATTGAATTCATTGGGTCCCACATCATTTTTTTGAGGGCTTCCTCCTCAAAAAAACATCCCTATACAACTTTTCAAAAACTGCGTATCAACTTTTATCACACTCCCAAATCTTTATTACCAAACACAGACATTTGTTACATGTTTTCAAACTAATAATCCCAAATTGGTACCTCAAAAATTGTTCCATTGAAATGGGGTTACTCTCAGTTTCTTGATCATGGCAGCCGTTCTTTTCTGTTCTCTGTCCATGCTTCCTGGAATCTCTCTCTGTGTCTCTGTCTCTGTCTCTCTTATACTCTCTCTCTTTTTCTGTTTCTCTCTCTGTCTCTCTGTCTCTCTTTCTTTCTCTCTTTCTCTCTTTTTTCCCTCCTTTCCCACCTTGTTTCAGGATAGAATTTACATACCATCTCAGTTGTAAAGCCTTCCTTGAACTCTCAGCATACACAGACAAAGTTATTCCCTTTACCACTGTAACTTGAATGTATCTGATTTTGTGTTATAATATTGTTTTATAAATGTCTAGCTCTCTCTGACCTTTTAAATGATAAATAAACTGATGTATTCTCACAGTTCATTCATGGATGAATACACATAGGAGTCACCCAACAAATGTTCTTTGACAGAATTAATGAATCATTTGATATTCCAGTCATTTCTAATGTTCTATGTGAATATATATTCAATAACTATGATATGGAAGTAATATAAGGTCCTAAAAAAGGTGTAATTTTTTTTTGTATGGCGAGAGATTGTCTTAATGCCAACTTTTCATAGTAATCAGAAGATTTCATGTTTTCAGACAGTGAAAAACTGCAAACAGGCATTGCCAGAATTGGCACATTAAGAATATAAAGTGCTATGTAAATTTCCTGCCCCAAGAAATAGTCCAAACTGCTAATTTCCTAAAGTTTTAATATGGATTTAAATAAGTGGACAAACCTTCTTTGGATCAGGTTTTCTGTTATTATTATTATTATTTTTTTGTCTTACCACAATTTCTTAAGTTTAAAACAGTTGCTTAATGATACTGAAAGTTTATGTGATGAGATTTTATGCTTGAAGCAATATAAAATAAGAACATCTACCTCATAAGTGACTTCTGTGTTCTCCTGAAACAATTTGAATGCAGCATTTATTTTCTTGAATGTCAGATTGTATAAATTTTACTATCCACCAGGAAATTGCAGAAAATTATTAATTTTTCTTAAGCGATTAAGGAGATAATTCTATTTTATACAATTTTTTGGAAGGAAGAGAGGGAAAAAAAGGAAGACTATTGGTTTAAGGTGTTCACTCTGGGATTTCTCCAATTATTTTTCATGACACCAGTCTACCCACCTCACTCACCTTGCTGAAAACTCTCAGGGTCTCATCTTTATGCTTAAGGTAAAGTCATTTTAATATAACACACAGAGCTTCTCCTTTTAATTCCCACTGAATCATTTGAACTAGTATGGCATTATTTTTTTCCTATCCATATGTCTATGCACAAAATCTTTCTGTCTCTTATTCCTTAGAATGCTCTTTTTTGACCCCCTGCCACTCCCTCCACCCCGCAACATTGCCCCAGTCCTTAGCCTAGTTAACTCCTCCCGTTCCTTCAGATGGCATAAAGGGCAACTCTAATTTCTTTAATCAGGTCCAAACCATTCATCATGGAGTCTCAAAAGCATCATTATCTCTCTCCTTCATAGTACTTGCTACAGGAACAATTTACATTTGTTCATGTGGTTGTTTGATCAATGTTTTTCTCTCCCAATTTCATTGCTACCTCCACTTGAACAGGGATTGTACCCATTTTTTCTCCATTGTTTTTCCCCATGTCTAGATATTAGGGTCACCAGATTTAACTAATTCAATTCAGATAAACAATAAATAATAGTGTTTTTTAAATATAATATTTTTGGGATAAGTATGTATCAATATTGCATGATACATACTTATCCCAAAAATAGTATTTAAATTTTTAAAATAAAATTTAAATTTAATTTGGTATATGTATGTATTTGATTCATGTTATGGAATGATGTCTTTATAAACTAGAGTGCCTATGAAGATCTTGAAGAAGACAGAGTTGTGTCTACAGCTGTAAGCTTGAGAACTTTCAGAAAACTTATAGAGAATGAAGTTCAAAGAAAATATTTTGGAGTAAAAGTTATGAGCTCCGGTTACTAGGGCAGCCTTTAATTGACACCTTAAAGTAAACTGAACATTCTCATTACTCCTGATATAAAATCATCCACTGAATTCTAGTTTTTCTAGCTGGATCTCTGTTGTCTCTTACTCTCAAGCAAACTTATTAACGGCCTGGCCTAATATTCAGTTTTATAAAATGGATTATTTGTTTTTGTTTATTTTTGCTTATCTTTCCCTACTCAGATCCAAGAGTATTATTCCTGAATCCCTGTCCAACACTGAAATATTTATATAATATTTGGAATATAAAACTGAAAGCAATAAATGAACAAGACAAACACAAACTCATAGACACAGACAATAGTTTAGTGGTTACAAGTGGGAGAAAGGGAGGGAGGAGGTAGAGTAGGGTAAAGGGGGTCAAAAATATGGTGATGGAAGGAAATTTAACCTTGAGTGGTGAACACACAATGCAATATACATATGACATATTATTGAATTGTACACTTGAAACCTATATAATTTTATTAACCAATGTCACCCCAATAAATTTAATAAAAAATATGCTTCATTCACAAACACATAATAGACAATGAGTATTTAATCTATGAATAAAGAATATATTTTAATATTAATTCTATCAAGATTGATTTATATGATCTATTATTTTACATTGGTTCTTGAAAACCAATAACATGACTGTAATTACTATCTATTATCTATTGTGTACTCCCCAGATATTATGTTATGCCTACTAACGTGAATTTCTCTCTCAAAAAAAGAAACAAACAAACAAACAAACAAAAACAGCTTTAGATGGGTCAGCCACCTTGGTGTTAGCTCCACACCACTAAGGAAATTAGATTCCAGATCCCTTCCATCTATACTGAAATAGGTCAGGCCTGGTTGTGTCTCAAGATATGTCATATTCCATGGAACTATTCTCCTGAAGACATTTTAAAATTATCTTTCCAGAGTCAACATAAGATAGCAGATGGATAATCTGCTTGAAGGCAGCTGAGGTCATATATCATTAGGCATTGGGGAAATTCTATATGTAACCAAACATCTGCATTTGCAAAATAGAGCTGAAAGCTTTCCAAAATAATTCTCAAAGCCTGATTTCTTGCCAATTTAACATCTGAAAAATGTAGGAAAGGTAATCATAAAAACAGTGAGTGAAATTTTGAGCTTAAAGGACCCTTAGAGATCAGGTTTTCCAACTCAATAATTTCACAGATGGAAAAATAGAGCCAAGAGAAGTTAAACATTTCACCTAACTTCACTACTAACCTAACTAGTTACTGATAAAGTGGGTCTGAAATGCACGTCTTTTGGCAATACTTGATTACCGTGCTGCCACACTCAGCCTATTCAATTTATTAAATATTGTGGACATTATACATTGTAGACATTAAAGCTGCACTCTAAATATGATACCAAAGTTCCTAATCATTTTAAACACAGTTTTTATAATCTTATTGGAAACATGGCAGTCAAAATTATTTCTCATAGAAGCCCAGAGAATGCTTTCTCCTGAAGGAAATAATATCAAATTAGGATAACAAGATCTTTATAAAATGAATGTTTCCATTTGCAGAATTAAATATTTAGAGCTTCCCAGAAATGTGTTGGCATGAGTTCATATTTGAATATTTCTTTTTCAGTTTAGAAGAAATATCCTAAGAAATTTTTTAAAAATGTAAAAAAGAGATCCACCTGTGTTATCCATGAAAACTAGGGTAGATTATTTTTTAAATGACAGAAACTATAATTTTTGATAGATATGGATTAGATGAGGTTCTATAAAGACTGATAAATCATCTTCCCCTAATAGTATGGCTTAATGGGGAAGCAATGAGGATGATGGACCACTGAGGATTAGGTAAAATGGGGCAAGCACTGACAAGTGGATTGATAAATTTGATTAAAATTCTTTTGTTCCAGTGGTTTTTAGCATGGATGTTCCCGTGTGGGGGCATTCTTGGTTGAAAGATCCGATTGACAATTTGGGTTTGTGCCAAAGATGCTAAAATCTAGCAATATTGACAATAGTCCTGCATAACAAATATCTGCCCCATATCCTGCATCTGTCTCACTTTGAATGTGTCACTGATTATTCATGTAGGAAAAATTAGTTTATTAATAGATGAGACTAGAACTTTAACTCCATTTTAAACATAAATACAAAGTATTATTGAATAGTATTAATACTCAATGAATTTTCCAGTAATGCCATTACTGTGTAGATCAAAAAAAGATTTTACCTTTCAGGGGAGGGAATGAGTCATTTCTCATTTTAGGAAATTGTTTCTTGTGATCTTTGAATGACCTGTGACATATAATTGTTTTGGTCTACAATTATAGCCATTGCATTCACTATGGTGCTACATTTAGATACAAGCATGTGACTCCTTCTGTATTTCTACTGGTATAGTCATCTCCAAGCTTTTATGCATTAAAAATGTGTTATTTTATTATAAATTATCTTCCTTTTATTTCAC
>NW_011888783.1:7920022-7966944 GCF_000151845.1 Pteropus vampyrus | reverse complement strand
AAGAAATATCCTAAGAAATTTTTTAAAAATGTAAAAAAGAGATCCACCTGTGTTATCCATGAAAACTAGGGTAGATTATTTTTTAAATGACAGAAACTATAATTTTTGATAGATATGGATTAGATGAGGTTCTATAAAGACTGATAAATCATCTTCCCCTAATAGTATGGCTTAATGGGGAAGCAATGAGGATGATGGACCACTGAGGATTAGGTAAAATGGGGCAAGCACTGACAAGTGGATTGGTAAATTTGATTAAAATTCTTTTGTTCCAGTGGTTTTTAGCATGGATGTTCCCGTGTGGGGGCATTCTTGGTTGAAAGATCCGATTGACAATTTGGGTTTGTGCCAAAGATGCTAAAATCTAGCAATATTGACAATAGTCCTGCATAACAAATATCTGCCCCATATCCTGCATCTGTCTCACTTTGAATGTGTCACTGATTATTCATGTAGGAAAAATTAGTTTATTAATAGATGAGACTAGAACTTTAACTCCATTTTAAACATAAATACAAAGTATTATTGAATAGTATTAATACTCAATGAATTTTCCAGTAATGCCATTACTGTGTAGATCAAAAAAAGATTTTACCTTTCAGGGGAGGGAATGAGTCATTTCTCATTTTAGGAAATTGTTTCTTGTGATCTTTGAATGACCTGTGACATATAATTGTTTTGGTCTACAATTATAGCCATTGCATTCACTATGGTGCTACATTTAGATACAAGCATGTGACTCCTTCTGTATTTCTACTGGTATAGTCATCTCCAAGCTTTTATGCATTAAAAATGTGTTATTTTATTATAAATTATCTTCCTTTTATTTCACTTTTGTGTTACATTTAGAGCACAGTATTGTTTTTTTTTTTTTTTCAAATGCATGTAATCACAATTCTGAATTTAATTCAGAATAATCAAGGGGAATCACAAATTACTTGATTAAAAATGGGGCATTATATGCGACTGGGTGTAAACCACTGCTTTTGTCACTATTCTGCGGAACTAAAAGGCTCAGATTTGGCAAAGCTCAGGAACCCAGCAGAGTCTAAGGAACGAATTGTGTGATGCCAATAATAACAGCAGGAGAAAATGCTCTAGATGAGGAATCACTGGCTCAAATGCATACAGAAGCCAACCAGGTAATAGAAATGTATGACTTGGGCAAGTAGAAGATATTATAAATGTTGTCCTATCACATGGAGGCAACCACAATTTACAGCTGATTTTTTTGCTCTTAAGTATATTAATTCATTTTGGAGAACACATTGATGGATCACCAAAATACCACTTGAAGAAAGGTCTTGGTGGCCCAGCTCTGTAGATAACTTTTAATATCAATCATTTCAAGGATTGCCTCAATTTCAAACAGCTACCTCCCCAATGTGATCCCATCTTAGGTAGTACATATGCAATGCCTGCTTGAAGCAGACTATACATATGGAGCTATGTTTGGCCATTTTAGCTCTAGAGTGCCCCATGGGGTCAACAGAGGCTGTCATTGGGCTTGCATCTCTCTAACTTGCCTTGGATCCTTCCCTTCCACAGATATTGATCCTGAGGATACTTTCTAATCAACATTGTGCTCAATAAACTGAATCTGCTTCCCAGAACACCAAACTTCAGACATGAAGCATTAGTATCTCATGGTAATTTTAAAGAGAAACTGGCAATGTGAATTCTTATGTGAACTCTCTTGATTTTTAACTGTTGCCAGCTAATTGAAATGCTCTTCTCATTAAGACATCTGTAGACTACAGTTATGAAGGCTGTAATTCAGGATTTGCCCAAGACAGTTGTCCAAACATAAGCATTAATAAAACCCCTTTAACTGTTGAATGTGTCCCAGCTTAGACAACAAATGAACTTTATGATCACTCTTCTCTTAAACTATCAGTCTATCACTTCTGCTTGAGAGAAAAAGCCTCCTGAGGCAGCAGTTTTCTGCCAGGCTCAATCAGGTAAAATTTGTTAAATCAAAGAATAGGCCACTGATTGGCATAAGCCACCTAGAATATATTTGTTCTTATAGTATATTTGGCAGCCCAGTGAAATTAGATGGAAAATGAAAAGCCATTTCAGTGTCAATATGACAGCCAACCAAATCAAGTCTGGCACAATGTTTTGCCAAAACCACTTTCTCAACAAGAGAAAAATCTGTATTTCCCTTCTGGATTTTTTCATGGTCCTGGCTTCTTTACAATTCTAGTCAGTCAACTGTAAATTTTTTAACTGACTAACAAATCTTCCAGTTAGACATCTTAGATGAAGTGTCTAACAGTCTGTTAGTGTCTTGGAAACATATACAAATGATTATATAGTAGACCTCAAAATAGATATAAATAAACACAAAGCAAAAAAAAAAAAATCAAGAAAAATACTTCACTGACTGAAGTATAAATATTACAGATATTTTCATAAAACTATACATAAAAACAAGTTACTTTGTTATTAATCAATTAATCCATCAATTAACACAACTTGAAAAAAAATTCTACTAATTCTTGATTCAGAGAACAAGTAAAATTGCAGTGACATAATGCCTCGAAAATAATAGCGTTGAGAGCACAAAGTATGGATGCAGCAAAAGTAGAAATCAAAGCCAAAGCCATATAGTAAAGGAATTCATTTTATTTTTTTAAGTAAAAATAAATGAAAGATCTAGAAAAAATAAAAATAAAAATAATAACGCATTCGTTTAAAAATATGTAATTCATGAGCTCAAAAGTTGCTTCTTTGGGTAAATAAAAACACTCACATAATACTTTGAATAAGAGCTATATATTGTACATATATGTGTGGAGGTCTGTGTGGCAGTGTGTACTTGTATGTTTATATATGCATATATTTGTATGTATATATTTGTACATATGTGTATTTATTTGTATACACACATATATTGGGAAAATTTATATATATATATATATATATATATATATATATATATATATATATATATATGGGGAAATCAAACTACACTGTCAGGAGTAACTGAGGCACTAATAAAGATTTGTGAAAAACAGAACATGAGATAAGCCTGATATAAAATTATGTAAAACAGGATATCAGTATAAGCTCAATGTAACTACTTGACACAGATTAAATATCTGCTATTTTACTAAAATTGAAGTGATGTACAATAACTGTAGCTTTCATATAAATAAAGCTAAAATTCCCTAGTTTTGTAGCTCTTTGCTATCTGCCTACATTTTATCCAGGATATCCTTTGTAAATTAGCTAAATTTTATACTAGCTAATAATATACTACAGAAGTATATATATATATATATATATATATATATATATATATATATATATATATATTTTAATATATAGTATATATATATATATTTTAATATATAGTATATATATATATTTTAAACCATCTTGGCTGTGTAAACATTTTAGTTCAATATATTTCTTAAAAATTAACCTTTCAAAATGTTTATGTCAGTTTAGGCTTCTCTCTACTGTTATGGTAGTTTTTAGTAATTTGTTCTAAATAAAATTATCCATTTCAAAACAATTTGAATTTTATTGGGGAAGTATACATATCTTCCTCATAATATTTCAGTAATACTATCAATGATATAATTTTTTTCTCCTTGTCACTCATTGAGGAAAAAAAATCAAGACTGAAAAGAAACAAACCAATTTATAAATATAGTTACTAATTTGCAAATTATTATTAGCTACCTGGTTAAGAAGTACCCAACAGGTATTTGCTATTACTAGGAAGAGAATTAGTATGAATCATATCAATACGTCAAAGAAGAAAAGCCATATTACACATGGTAAAATATGTGTTTTATAACAATTGACATGCCAAGGTTCAAATGTATTGTCTCACTTAATTCTCAAAACAACTCTATTTGGTTGGTACTACAATGCGTTTTATAGGCAAGAAGAGTAAGACTTAAAGAGATGAATCCATTTGTCCACAGTCACCTAATACATATTCTATTTGACTGGGAATAAGGTAAGTAGGAATCTCGGAGCAGGAGATGGCTTGCTTTTTTTGCACTTTATGTACTTTTTTTATCATTGGATGTTTTAACTCAAATTTATGAATTTGATCTATAGAATAACTAGGATCTGCATATACTTATATAAAAATCTTTTTTATGATCTAATATAAGTGAAAGAGCAAGAGTAGGTAAATTATGATACTATTTGTATAAAGGAAATAATTTTAAAAGAAAGTTGATTATTAAAATGTAAAGAAGCTTATCATGTATTAGGAAGAATATATAGTGTTATCTCATTTAATATTACTTTCATAAAATAATTTATCTAAACCATGTAGTGATAATTTTGTTTATTAGGTTATAAATTTTTTACATTTATTTTCTTATATATTTTAATTGTATTTTATATTTGTCTACTATAAACATAAGCCTAATTAATTCAGTAAAAGTATTTAACAAAAATATCTAATGTTCACAACTAATAGTTTTATATAAACCATGACATTTATCTATGTTCTTCTTTAATATATAGTTATTAGAACCTTATATACTAATTTGGCAACTACATTTACAGTACAGAGTTCACTAGAATTATAATTTATGTAACTATATGTGAGCTCTGGTTATCCTTTCTTTCAGCATTTAAAAATAATTGACTCAAAACCTATCCCGTGTATGGTTGGAAACCTTGCATCCTTTCAGATACCTAACAGTGGTGTTAGGCTCTTTTTTATTTCAACTGGTTACTTCTAAGGCAGCTTGGTGCCTTCTCTTCCATTCTAGAAACTTCTCACATGCTTCTTTCTTTATTCTTTTCCTTATTTGCAATCCAAATGTGAAAGAAAAATGATTCTATTTTTTCATTTGCCCAAGTTAGCACTCACATAGTGATCTTGTTTTTGAAAAAAGAGATACTGTATTTCATCACAGCCCATCGTTTGATATAAAATTAAATTTAGACATATTTGGATATTTTTAAAAAGTAAATTGACTATCTTTTCTATTCCATCAGAGAATTTTCAGTTGTCATCTCTTCTAATCTTACTTAAGCCTCCTCTTATATAATTAAGCTCCGTCTACTTTCTTCAAACTCCTCTCTTGTAGTTTGTACATACCTAACCCTACAGTTCTTATTTATTTTTTCCACAGACATGTTTATTTCTTGATTTATTGAGTGATACCCTAAAAACAATTTTTCCAATTAAAATGACTCACAAAGTGTTTTGCCAACAAAAGACGTCTTCTCTCACAAGGGGAATTATGAGGCCATGTCATATTTTTCTTCCCACAACATTTACATTAAAACAGCCTAATAAATAAAGATGATCTATTTATTCTTTTTTTGTTGTTGTTGTGGGAAGAAAAATGTGAGATGGCAAGACATGATCTCTAATTACGTTTAGTTTGGAGAAGTACTAAATGAGATAAACTATAGGCTTTCTAAGGATATTTTCAGTTTAAATAACAAAGGTTTGTTTTTATATGTATTTAATAAAGAAGGGAAAAGAAAAAATAATTTACCTAACTAGTTGCATTTATTTAATTTGCAAATAAAACTTTATAATTTGAAATATGAATTCCCAAGCCCATAAAAATTCAATGCTACTTATATTTTGAGAAGTATCTATTTACCTATTGCAACCCTAAGTTTTAACAAAAACAAGCTTTTAATTTTCAAATACATCTTTATAACACTTTTATTTATAACATACTTCAAAAATTATATATATTTTTTTCTTTTTTTGCCTCAAGACTTGTAAATATAAAATCTAATCTACAGCTCTAAGATGGGATTTCTCTAGGGAGAGTTTGGGTGATGGTTTAGTTTTACTAAATTGTGTCTCAGAGAACTCTCAGGGAAGAATTACAATTTCTTGAACAAAACTAAAGTAGAAGAGTAAAGGGAAAGTAAAGGTAATTATTTAATATTTTTAAAAGAAAGGTTATGGAATTAAGACTTCAACAGTATATATTCGACAGTAAACTATATGCTTCTAATATTTTGTTTTGGTTTGAGTACCAATATATACCTAAAAGAAAATGAAAAAAGAAAAAGAATAGAAGCAGGATTAATAAATACAAGTCAATGTATCAAGAAAATTGCATTGAAATGGTAAAGATAAAGGGAAAAGAACAAGTAACTGAAAAACAAGAAAATATGATATTTTATACTATTTTCTCTACTGCTTAACCTTTTCACATATCTATTTCATTAAGGCATCTAAATTGCTCTTCCCTGCAATATCATATTTCATGAACTCAAATTCGATCACACTCTATCTTTTTCAAACAGAATTCTCATTCCATTTTCCGAAACTATATTGCTTAAATAGGTTATATATTGCACCTCAAATCTCTTAGACATAGACTTTTCTTATTATATTATATTTTCACCCTCTGTTCCTTTCAAATGAAATTCTTCTCAAAAGTGATGTACTTCTACCTTATAATAAAGATTTTTACTTCATTTTTATGTTTGACCTCTGACAGATTTCAAGTCTTACCATTCTCTTTCCCTTTGCTGCCTTACATTTGGGCAAGGTGATAAGAAAGACCAGGTGCTCCTTTCTCTGGATGCCTGAAGTTCAAACCAATCAAGCCCCAGCCCATGTGTGGAAACCCTTGTCCCAATTCACCCACTACTCAAAACAGAATCCAAGCCAGTAAACTTTCTGTACTCAAGCCATTTTTAGAATCTTCTTGGGGCCTGACCTGCTCTCCCAGTAAAGACTCATTTCTTTGCCTCTTTGTATGTGTGGGTGGCATCTTCAGCATTGACATTCAAACTAAATTTTGGACAAGGAAGTCCATCCTGTTTCTGTGTGGTGATCACTACACACCTCCACTATTTAAATAAGACCTCACTCCTCCCATGGATGAAAGAAGTTTCTTACCTAGCAATTTTCCAGGTATATAGCCATGTTAGATGAGAGTCTTAGTTTATAATCAAGAACAGAGGAAATAAGAGGTAATCATTCATTCTATATAGTCCCTTTATTTTTCTTAAACACCGAGCATAATAATAATAATAAAAAAATCTCCTAGCATGATGACTAGCTATAGTCTTTAGGGAAAGTGAATATCATTTTAGCATATAGTTTTATTCACATTTTTTGATTCAATGCGTGTCCTTTCAAGAGCAGTGTTTAGTTGTTTAATTTTTGTCCCCACATATGCCTGAAATAGGGTAGATATAAACTAGTTACACAAATATAAAGCCATGTTCTTTTCTAGATCCAAATTATCCATTTTTCTGTTCTCACATTTATTTTTCCCAGGCACAGGGTTAATTGTGATTCACTGGGGGTTATATATTGATTCAAATGACCCTAAAAATTAATCTTAATAATATAATGTCAAAAACATTATGCCTCATATTTGATCATTGTAAAAATTCTCCCACTTTTAAATCCCTAGAAAGAAGTTAAAGTAAAAAATAAGTAAAACTCCCTTAGAAATTAAAAAACAGTGGAATCATGCTTATTTTATATTAGAATTATCATCTTAACAAGATAACATCACAGCTCCAATGAAAGCAGTCTTTTCTTCCTATGTCCATTTCAGACTTAAAAACACAAGTGCAAGCACAAAAATCAATTCAAGAGAAAACTAGAGGTTAAAAGTATGACAAGCCAACATGTGGATAAAGTAATTCTACAAAACTGAGAAGCCAATGCTCATCCCCTCGGGTAACATTATATCAGTGTGTCATGTTATCACTCTGACAGGGTAACCCGAGGGAGATCGAACAATGTCTGCATCTTAGGTAATGTCTTGGTTCAGAGAGCTTAGAGGACCTATGCCCTATCAGGTTCATCTGAGTACTAAATCTTTAGAATAAATAGATTTGCTTCAATTATAAATCTCGTCTTCCTAAATCATTAGTTAGATTAAAATAAACCCCAGATCCCTAAATTTGCCTTTCATTGTAATCCCTACAAATGCAAAATGTAGGAGCCATCTAACTTTAAAAGCTAAAAAACTTTTTGTAAAAACGTTCTCACCCAAGGAAGGTGCTTCCAGTTTTTTTCTTTTAATAGATTTATTTTTCAATAGATGCTGCTTTATAGATGCTGGTGCCATTTTAACTTTGCTAAGGTAATTAGACTAAAGCAGTAAGGCCTTGAACCAGTTAACCCAGAACTATTCAGTTTAATTGTTTGATATGTTATTAGGAAATTCTCCATGAAACTTCATAATAAACTTCATAATTAAGCTCTATGTTTATTATGTTTAATATTTTGAAAAGCATATTAGGTTTAACGATGTTAAATGAAATAAAGTTTGTTTCTCCACAATAAATTTCTGTTTTTCAGTATGCAAGCAAAGGTACTATTTGGCCAATTTGAATTTTTTTTTCAGTGTCCTTTTATAACCTTACTCATAAATTTTGCTCTTCCTATAATTTATAGAAGTCAGCAATCTACATAGAGTTAACATCATTGAATAGGCCATTTTAGTCATTCTCACTGCTTAGATCACCAGTACTACTAGGAAGTATAAAGACTTAGTGTCTTATAATCTTCCTTTACCAGTTCTTATGCTTCTCTGTATCCTCTGGGTTTGGAGGTGAACCATAGTAGGCTTAGGTTATGCAAATACCAATTTTGACTTCATCAATCTTTCTTAATAGCATCCTTATTTTATTTCTAGTCAGGATATACACACTACAGTCTTTTTTTTTTATTGCGTTTTTCTACCATGGAGTAAGTTAGTGCCTAGCTACCAGTGTTTCAATGTTTCTAGCATTACCAGATGACTCTCCTCCATTATTAAAGAGAACTATAGCCGTGGATAGACTAGATATAATTATGAAAACAGAATGTAATGCTGCAGATCAGAATGCATTTTGTTGTTTGATCATAACATAAATAACATATTTTTGCTGACAAAAATAACTTTTACTACTATCCCCTTAAAACAAAATTAGACAGGTTTCTTAAAGTGTCAATGATAAGAAGTGTCAGACAATATTGAATTCTTCCATTTTTATAGTTAGAATTAATTTGATTGTGTAGATTTTTACTATTCAGGTTTATATCTCATAATAAGACTCTTAAAATTGGGTAGAGCAAAACCAACATAGGAAAAATAAATAAATGTGCCCCTATCATTGGCTGATTTGACTTGTTGGATATTTATGACAGCTAGATTTAAGATCATGCCAAAATTAAGACCTTAAAAAACCATATAACTCCGAACATATTCTGCTCTCCCTAGGACTTTGTTATTTTTATAGAATTATAAAGGATACCTTGGTGTTATTAAAATTTATTCTGAGTAGTCATGAAACCTTTTTAGAGGTAACATGCCTCTCTAGTTCCTAGTTATGGAAAGTTTTCTTACAGTTTCTCAGGCTTATAGATTTTGGTCACTTGCTCAAAATTTTTAAACCATTAAAAAATTCTAGCATATGCCATGTTTAGAAGTTTAATATTAAAATATATATTTTATTTAAAAATAACTTTCTATTTTTATAATTTAATTTATTTTAAATGACATCCAAATGATTTAATGGTAAAATAAAATAATCTCACCAGTATTTTTTAAAAATATTTTTCTAAATTATAAAGGATTTGAAAGTACCATATTACTTTATAGAGTGAAATATAAACTTTACAACTTATAATTTTAATGATCTATTGAGCATTTACTTTTTTTAATCATCTCATTTTATTTCCAGAATTATCCTAAAAGGTAGACACTACTATTATTTATTTTTTCAACTGATTGCACATATGAAATTATGCGTCATAACATTATGATCATGTCTGCCCCATGAATTACCATGAACAGTTATTTTAAATATAGATACTAAACTTACTGATTAATGCTGATCATTTTGTTTGTAATTTACCTATGTATTATTTTTTTCTCTTTGTCTTGCCATCTGGGTATTCAAAACTTTCTAAAATGTGACTATGCAGAGAGACACAAGATACAAACTAGTTGAGAATATAAAACTCAGTGGTATAGGATTTATTGGCACTGCCGTTTAATTTATTTTAATGTTTTTTGTTTATTTATTTTTGGAAAGCTGGAGGCAGATATATTGTTCATAAAACCTGTGGTGGTTTTTACAAATGTTATCAAAATCTTTGGCACTCTCCCCATTAAGATGTGGAGTCTATGTACCATTTTCTTAATTCTGGCCGGCCATTGACTATCACGAGTAAGTGTTGAATGAATGACTTCCTAGGCTTGATTACAGTAGACCATGCAGCTTCCTTCTGGGTTTCCTGGAATGCCCATTCACGTGAAGCTCAGCCAGTGATACTTAATAGGTAGGTGGTTCAATTACCTTAAGCCTGCCATGCCAAAGGCACCAGTGTGGGCATTCCAGTTGACACCCTTGGCTGAGCTCTCAGCTGACAACCAGTGTCAATTGACAACCATGTTATTGGGTCTCTTCAGTGGCATCAGCAGGAGGGACCCCAAGCAAGAACTGTGCAGTCAAGTCCTTCTCAAATTATTTTTCCACAAAATTGTGAGCAAAATTATGTTATTGTTTTAAGGTACAAAGTTTTAGAGTTATTTGTTACATAGCAATGTTAATCAGATCACCTGGGTACCAACTCTTTCCTTTACCCAGATGAGGATATGGCCATGTTTAAGCTAAATTTGATTCAGAAACCAATGTAAACATTTCAGTAATAGAAATGCACCTATTGTATGTGTAAATTCTCCCCGAATTGAGAAAGGTACATAGATTACCAAAATGATATATTTAACTTTCCAGGTCTTTCTCCTCTAGTTTGTACCCATTATCATATAAGGGGTCCTGTATGACCAATTGAAAATAGCAGAAAAAAGTCTGTATTTGGTTGACAGATGGGTTCACTAAGTATGCAAGTTGACTAGCAATAACAGCTACGTTACAGCCACATTTGTGGTGGCTCTGAAAGATAGTGAGCGCATAGTGGAGAGAAGATGAGTATCAGTTGCAGCCCTGAGAACAGCTGCAGCAAGAAGATTGTAGTTCATCCATGTACTTCCTCTCCTCTTCCAAGCATCTCTTCATGAATAGAGGGGGCCTATAGGAACCTCAGAGAAGTTGCCTCCCAGTTGTGTAGAGTAGATCTGAGTGACTTGAGTGATGGACGTTGCTGGTCATGAGAATGTGCCTCTCAGATCTGTGACTGCAGAGATTGTAGTTGATTAAGGGTTCTAGCTGTTGTGCTCTGAAGTCCCTTGCATTTCTTCCATACTTCCCAGAAGCTGCTCCCAGCCAATGACTAGTAAGGCAAGTTTGTGGGAGATGAGGGAGGAATTTCTATAACAAGCATTTTGGATCAAGAACTCGATGATAGCTTTACCAAACCTTCCTTAGAACTGCACTGCAGTCTAGTACTCTTCACAAATTATCTTGTGAGTCTTATAAAAACTTCATGTACTAGATAATATCATAATCATTTACTTTTAAGAACAGCAAAAGCTTAATGACATTAACATCATTTTCTAAGGTCAAATAAAAGTGTTATAGCTGGAATTTCCAACCAGGAAGTCTTAAAGTAGAGTTTGTTTAATATAAATTAGCTAAAATAGCATTTCCCCAGTATTATTTTATTGAATAGTATTATTTTCTTATAAGTACCAAGAAAGTTAGAGTCTGGGCTCTGGGTGGAAATTTAAACTTTTTATGGCAGTGCTTAATGCAAACAGGAAGCATATTAGAAGTAAATTACTTATGAATTTTGTCAGTAACTCAACAGATAAATTCTAATATATGCTATGATGAAATAGGCCACAGTCCCAAAAAGCAAACGATAATAGATGTTTTAGAAAGAATATTTTTAGAAGACATGTGTCAAGTGTTTTAATTTTGGGATTGCATATTTGAATTTGCATTGGAAAGTTTGGCCTCAATGAATAAATCAATTAGCTTTCAGTGATTCAACAATTAACCAAGTTCAGAGTACTGTCTTTGTTATGAAATCACATTGGCATGGCCATAAGCAATTAATTAACCACATATAATGGACAGTCTCAGTAGTTTGACCACATTTATGTCAATGTATATAGATGCAATGGATAAGTAATGCAGATATAAAATTACATAGCCTTTTCTGGAACAATGTGTCAAAATTAGCATAGTCTATAATGAATAATTGTTTATTATAGAGGCTCTTGTAAATTTTAGTAAAGTAATAAATATTCTTAGTTTTTTTATGTGTATAAGTTTATATAACTTTCCAAATTTTCAGACTCAGACTTAGAAATTATACTGTCAATATAATGTAAGGATTTGTACTTTAGGAAGAAGAAAAAGATATATTTATACAAATTTATACAAGTTTAACATGTCAGCCAATAGCTAAGAGACTCAAGGCTTCAAGAGGAATTATTTAAAATTAAACTAATTGAAGGTTTTATTTTAGTTAGTACACTGACAAGATTGTTGTGAGAAACTAAAATTCAGTTTTTTGTTTTTTTTTTAATGAGAAATGACTTAAGTCAAATAGTTTTGATTTTTAACTATTAAACCATAAATGAATCATGGGAAGTGGAACACTTTTTTTTCTATGAGTGATCAACCAGTATGTAAGAAAGTTTCTTCAATTCGTTTTCAAAATTGGTACTTTTTCCCTTGTGCATTTATAGTTGTATTAATATTTTATTTTGTTTTTTATCTTCTTAAACACCTAACATATCTGTCAGTTATAGATAATCCAAGATGTATTTCTTCTAAGCCTACACTAATTTTTTTAAATGGAAAACATTCTTTGAAAAGCTAATAAAGTATACATACATAAATGTACTATGGCAAGTCTACAAAAATACTAGACATATGTTTCTCCAACAAAACTTTTTAAAACCCCACAAAGTTCAAACAAAAATTATGAATAGTGATCTAAAATAAAAATAAAAATATAATCATTAATCATATGTTATTTAAAAGTCATGGGATATCTATAGAATTTTAATATGCAAATATTAGAAATAGTATTATAATTTAAAACAGAATTACATAATAATACATTTTAAAACAATATACATCCCTAATTAGATTATTAAAATTATTAAACATAAGTACATAAATAGTATTACTATCATGTTTTCAACATTATCGCTATAATATGGCTTTGAACTTCTTTCTGGAATTAAAAAATAATAATCAGATGCAATTTTTATTGCCTAATGGGGGAAACAGCTCAAAAAAGGAAAGAATCCTTTATCTTAGTATTTAAAAAACCATGATCAGGGACTTGTTTCTAAGGTTCTGAAACAGAAAAATATCTTCAAAGTAGTGGTTCAATGGCAGACTTTGATAGCAATCCTAGACATAAGTTGGAGCATGACACCAAAATAAATTTCAATGTGTACAATTTTGAGAAGAGTCCTGAATAAATCTAGAATTGATCTAGACTGCATGTCCTTCAAACTACCCAGTAAAATATTTATCTCTTAAACAGAATTTAATAAGAGGAAGTACATTCTTAAGATTACATTATATATTTTTTCTTTTTTTAAATTTATTTTTTTTATTAAGTTTATTGGGGTAACATTGGTTAATACAATTATATAATTTTCAGGTGTACATTATAATTTGACATCTGTATATTTTATTTTGTGTTTACCACCCAAAGTTCAGTTTCCTTCAGCTACCATATATTTGATCCCCCTTACTCACTTCACCCTCTCCCTATCCCCCTATATTTTAAAGGCCTAACATTGTCATTAAACATTATCCTATTATGTTATATTGTAAATATGCATGTAAAATTCAGGAACCTAATTGAAATGTTGGGAAAATTCCCAGAAATAGTTATGAGTAACTTTATCATCAAAAATCAAGTAAATCTTTAACTCTTACAAAGAACATTTACTATTAAGCTACTAAAATATCATTATTTGTCTTTGATATTTTAGTCTATACCAAATTCAATATATTAATTTGTCACAGCATTAATTTGAATTTTCTTCTTAAGAATTAAACCAGACTAACCTTTTTTTAAAGAGAATAGGTAAACTACCTGTTAAAGATCACTATGATAGGGCAGCAAACGACTTTAATTTTAATTTGGCGTGATATATATATATATAGATAGATAGATAGATGATAGATAGATAGATAGATAGATATAGATATATAGATAGATAGATGGATAGATACACACACACACACATATATACATACACATATATGCATTGTAAAGTATATAGATGATAAAGCATATATTAAAACTATATATGTAGTTTGGGGTTGGTTCTGGCAAAAAATATTTGGTCAAACTAATTTTTTTTTCAGAAAGAATGTGGGTCTAGGGGCATTTAAAAAATCTGTACAAAATGATTGTCATAGTTAGGAAGCAACTTCCAAATATAACTACAGGAAATTAAGAACATTACTTAGAGGTACTTTTTTCTGAAGACACCACCCTGATTATATAGAAGTTTCTTTAAAATATTTGTGAAGTGTCACTTTTTTTAATACTGGAAGAAAAAAATATTCAGTTCTGTCTCATGTAGTGTTTAGGATGTCCTTCATGGAGCTAATTAAAAAGATGAAACCTGAAGACATAACAAGGCAAAACAAATACACACACACACACACACACACACACACACACACGCTTTAATTGATTCTGAATAAAAAATGATCCCCATTTTAGGAAACATATTAAGATTTGAAGATGCAATGTAGCATAAAGGTATGAGATGCAAAGTCTAAGTGACCACCAAAGTTTGAGTGCTGAATACACACACACACACACACACGCAGGGATACAGACATATGTGTGAATATGTATTTATTTATGAATTTAATTAACATATATATTCATTCACTTTTGTGCTTTTTGCCTTTGTAGTGTCTTGTTGAATACCAAGAATGTATTTCTTTTATCACAAGAGGTCTTACACATAATATTTCTCAATATTATCTCTATTACTTACCCTCTTCCTTACATATAATAAAATGTTTGACAAAATTTTGCTCAAAAAAGTGACATTGACTTTTGAGGAAACTTTTAATCTGTGAAGGCTGATGCAGTATGTGTTCTCAGCAGGCTGTCTTATTCTAGATATTTGTAATTTGGGTTATAGATATTTTCTTTTTAAATTAAGGCTTTATTTTTTTTTTCACTTTGGAAAGGTATTCATATTTTGAGGGGTTGAGAGGAAGAAATTGAATTAAAAGATATATATTCTGACATATTTTACTTGTATCTTATAATGTAATTAGGCAACTTTATCTATATTAAAGATCAAAAGCTTGCATATGGCAAAGGATACCATAAAATAAACTAAATACAAATCATAAACCAAGATAAAATACTTGTCATATAAAGGGGAAAATGTTAAAATCCTTTAAACATAAAGTCATAAAATATAATTTAAAAAACACACAGGTAATTCACAGAAGGGAAAATGCAAATGAGCATTCATTTATTTGATTAACCAAAATTCTCAAGTGCTGACTCCATAGTAAACTATTCTAGGTGGTTTCAAGCAGTGATTTAAAAAAAGTGAGGGTGGGGATAGAAAGAGAGAAAGCTCTTGAATTCATGGAGTACTTACCGTTTATCAGAGAGGGTTTGGGAAACAGACAATAAATAAACAATTGAATGTATAGTGCTCTAAATGGTGATGTGTCTTGAAGTAAAATTAGAGTGATAGGAACAGAGAGGGCAGAGGTGAGGAATATTGCTATTTTAAACAGTGTGACCAGATAAGGCCATGTTTATAAGGTGATATTAATTAGTGGCCTGAAATGAGTGAGGGAGTGAACCACATTGATGTATAGGAGAAAGCAGAAGGAACAAGAAGTGCAAAGGCCCAGGGTGTGACCATGATTTTTTTGTTCAGTGTGGCAAGAGAAGAATAAACTTATGACTAGAAATCACAGGTTATGTCAGAAGGGTCGCTGGGCCCAGATCTTGTAGTGTTTTGCAAACCACTGTAAGGCTTTGTGCTCTTGACTGTGAGTGAGATGAAAGCCATTGGAAGATTTTGAGCAGTCATCATGCAGATTACATTAAAATACATGAAATTATTTGAACAACCTGAAAGTACGAGTATAGTAAAGAGGAGGTCTGGGGACTGCCAACTTTTAAGTCAGTGAGTGAAGGTATTAGCAAAGGAGATTAAGAAAGAGATAGTAGAAATAATGTGGGAGAAACAGTGAAAGACGGTTATGCCAAAATGCCAGGCAAGTAAAGTGTTTCAGGGAGGAAGTATTTAAAATGTTTCTAATTATTTTGATGGTTTAAGTAAGATGAAATCTGCAAATGGAGTATATGATTTGGCAATGTAGAAGTATTTGGTGCCTTTCCCAAAAGCTGTTTGGAGTGTGAGAGTAAGAGCCTTTTGGGGTCAGGAGGGATTAAGGAGCATATATGAGGGGGTCAGAGTGAGTGAAGAGAAGCTACTGTTTCAGGGAGGTTTGCTGTAAAAGGAAGCAGAGGAATGAGAAGATAGCTAAGGGAGATAAAACATTAGGGCAAGGATTTTCTTAAGAAAGTCACAGTTTTTGCTGTTTATATACAGATGTTCTCATAACTACAATTAATATCAATAAAAAGGGCAAAAAAATGATGATGCAGCAGATAGAGGGGATGATTTTTGGATCGATATTCTTAGGAAAGCAAGAAGAGATGGGAACTAATGTAAAGTAGAATCTTGGCCTTAGAGAGGAGCAAAGGCAATACAACCATAGCATATGCTTCAGGGTCCTTGAAAACAGATACACACACACACTCAAAATACATTGATTCAAAGATGGTTTATTCATATAGGTGAATACAGGGGGAAAAAAAAAAAGACTAAGTTGTTACCAACCCTAAACCCAAAGTGACAAAATAAGGATGGGAGAGAATGCTGTTAAGTAGCTGCCTAATGGAAAGTGATCCATTCATCAATGAAAAAATCATAGTGAATGCATGTATGGCCTCTTTTACTGATTTTAAAATGCATATATTTACTCTATATCAAATTTTCTCAACTTTGTTTACACAAAGAAATCACCTGGAAAAAACAAAAAAATCAATGCCTTGAATGCTATACCACCAGAGATTCTGATTTAATTGATCTGGGTCTGGCCAAGATGCAGAGATTTTTAAAAGCTGCCATATATTTTTATCATGCAACCAAGTTTGTGAACAATTAAAGAGTTTAGACCTTGAAGAACATCAATAATATTTTAGTCAAAAAGCAAGTTGATATTAACAAGTTTAATAATAAATATAATTTGATTTAATATTTGTAAATTATAAAAATAAATGCTATTTATAACTCTATCACATTTATTTGTGATATATAGGTTAATGTGTGTGCAATGGTGATGAAAGTGAAAGTAGAAGAGTTTTGTCTTTTGCTCTTTTTTGACATTAAATTAATATGTAATATTTATGTAAATTGGAAGAAAGTATGTAATGCTGTACAAATAATTATATCAGATTGAATTAAAAAGAAAATAAAACAATTGACCCATAAAACCATCATTGTCTAATGTCTTTTATTGGCTATTTCTTTGAAAACATAAAATAGCTTATTCAATACATATTGATCTGTTTAAAAGGGTAACCAATCATTTCATGAGCTTTGAATCTTCTTACTTCATCCTAAATACATCTATCTAGTTTTATTCCCATTTCTGTTTATACTTTTAGCAGTGTTCAGTTTGCTCTTAATTATTTCAAAGCAAAATTACTTTGGCATTGTAGCCTATATTCCATTCAGCTTTACATTTTACTTATACTTGGTATTTCAATCTAATTTTTTATCTTTTTTTTCCAAAATGCATATCTTCAAGTTTTATTACATTTTAATAAAATAGAAAAGAAATTTATTCCATATTTTTCCTATTTCACATTTTCGTCTGCATTTAGTATAATTTCCCTGTTTTTTATATTGCAACCTGGAATGGCTACATGTATGTATGGATGTGCTTTTATAAGTGTGCATATTTGTTTGTGGGTATGTCTGTTTACTTATATTTGATTAAGTCTTAGCTAGTGTTTTTTCAAAATTGTGTAAATTCTCCTTGCTTATCCTCAGTATCCAACTTCTTTTTACGTTTCTCTTCCGAGAACTTAAGCTAGAGCTCAGCTTGTGAAACATTTATACCTCTAGCTCAGTAATTACTAACCAAAGACTCATATAACTATGGCAATCCCAGCATACAGAACTCCTTACTGTGCTACTTCTTACTGATTACAGTGTAGCCCCTCTGTCAAGGGCCAACTTTCAGAAATGACTTCTTATTTGGTCCATCGTCTATGCCAGTGTCACAGCAGGCATGAGGTCTTTCTTGATGCCACTGATCTCTTTAATCTTTCCTTATTTTAGCCATTTCCTGTATTCTGGGACATCATAAATGCAGAAACATCCAAGTGCTCCTAACCTCACGTGGCAAAATTAACTTGAAGTCCTGTGGGAACAGTGTATTATCCAGGGATTCCTCCCCATATGTTTTGCGATTTTTAAGGTTTTTCTGCATTTTGTTGCTGGAACTTTTATTTGTATATTTGAGGTCTTCCATTGAAGTTGACTGTGAATGCCAGCATCTCGGATTTGTTTCTTCAATTCGAATTCTGAAAGAACTTTTACATTTACTTCCTATCAAGGGCAAGCCCTTAACATCTAATAACGATCTGCTTGTTTAGCTATTGTAAAACCCTTCTCGTACACTGAAGTAAAACTACGTTAAAATTCTTCTCATCGACGATATAAAACAAATTCCAAGTGATGTGCTTAGTGCTTACTTCCACCTCCAGTCTTCCTACTGAAATGTCATCCCTGTGATTCCCTAAACATCTTTACTGGCCACGTAGTTTTATAGAGGAGTGGAAATTATATAAGCCTGCCTTCATTATTGTTTTCAGCCTTGTTCAGTGGCAACATTTATCCCATGATTTCCTTGATGGTTTTGTAATTTCTAGTACAATTTCCTATTTTCTTATGTTTTTCTACAATTCTCTTCTTCCATATATCTTTGGATATTTCAGTACAATACTGAAGGAAGGGATGGAAGTAAGCAGTATACATACATTATCATATAACTTAGAAGTCTGGAATTATCTCCACAAAATTAGGTTGTTACTTTAAAATTCTAAATATGGATTTTATTTTGAGACATTATTGAATCTTAAATCCTTGCTATATTCTTAGTTGAACATCTGCATTAAGTTGTTTATAACCCGCTGGCTCTTTTCATAATTTGATTGCATATGAATTAACAACTCTATTCAGGTCACAACCAGAAGTAAATAGTTTTATTTTGATTTAATCACACTTCCTTAAATTGTGAAAGTGATTTAGACTTAACTTTTCACATTCAATAAAAGTTCCTTCTAATGCTGACATCAGCCTAAGAATCTTGTCTATTTTAATACACGTATGCATTGACTGACTAATTTTATAGATAGGGTAATACTGACACCACCATTTCCATGGCTCCATATAGTAGGAGCACTTTCCCATTCCAGTAATGGACCAATATAGTTTTTATGGTTGGTGGTGGCTTTTACTCATATGAAAGTCCCAAGGGTAAAGGTCCCTTCTAGCATGGTTTTACCATCCATTGGGTCCTCATTGTCATCTGTTTCTAATTGCAGAAGACTAAAGAGACTGTGTAGTGGACACACATACTTCCTAAAAGTCTTGGCCTTCATATCGAGTATCACAACAGTTCTTTCTACTCAGATTTCACTGGCGAGAACAACCTCAAAAGACTATTAATTGACTTCTCACTACAAAGTAGTAGTGTATTCACTAAAAAGCAGGTCAAAATGAAAGCAAAATGATAATGCGTCTGTAAGTCAGTTATTAGATTATTGTTGGCAATAAGAGACTGAATTGCTTTCTTCTAGGATGGTGAAATTTAACCATATCAAAGAAACCTGCATACTAGTTCTAGCACTCTCAGTAAAAACAAAAGTGACCACAAAAAAAGAGTAGAAAGAAGTATTCTGATAATGGATTGTCTTGATAGGACAATGTATGCATCATTATTCTTTTCATCTTGCATTTCTGAGGTACTGTGATTTTCAAAGAGAAATTATGCATGTTGGTAAAGAAGTACCCATAATGACAATATTCATGTGTTCAAAGGGACCACCTATGTTTATTAAGAAGAAAATAGCTGGAGTCTATTTAGTTTTCTACTTCACATTCTAAATGCCTGAGAAATTTCCCCTCTTCTTCAATATGACCCATTGGAAATAGGACTCAAATAATAATTGAATGAACTAATCTGGAAAAGTGGTCCTCAATTTTTTTCTATATCAACTACCACAATATTTCTCTGATATTTCAAATAGTTCTGCAGAATGTAAAAAGCAGTAACCTCTAAAAATTGGTACTAGAATGTACTACATGACCAATATAGATTTGACAAAATGCATCAAATATGAGGTTCAGTATTGTCCTGCATTTTCAGATTCAAACAGAAGTGTATCTAGGTAGTGTTTAAATAGTCCCTTGTTTTCAAAATGCCAGTATTTCTTGAATAACTTAAAATATTTGTTATATATAACTTTTTAAAATTTTATACCATTATTATTTAAAATTTTATACCATTTTATTATTTAAAATTTTATACCATTATTATTCTAGATATTTTGGAATATCTAGAAGAGTAAATGGATTAATGAGAGCTATTAAGAAAAGGAAAATAAGTTAACCTATAGAAATTGTTGTGAAACATACTATATTTTAATCAGATTAAACAAATAATAATCTTAATTTTTATTTGTGACTATTTTCCAGATTACAAAATGATATTTTACTTCTAACAGTCTTCCTTAGGGTATCTAGGTTTAAGAATTCCAAGTTTTAAAAGTGATTTTTAAGCTATTTCATTTAATTGAAGATACAAGCAAACAAAAATAATTGAAGATGACAACTTCCACCTATTTTTCTCGACTAGAGACAAGAGCTTTTTCATTATTCCAGAGTTAATTTACAAATATAAAACGTGTATATTTTAAATGTGCGTTTTAAAAGAATGGGCTCATTCTTTCAAATAACTCAATATTTCACTCTATGTAGGTACCATTAAATGTTGAATATGTTCTCTACTGACATGTTTTTTGTTGTTGTTGTTGCTATTTTCAGACTTTGTGATTACAATGCAGATTAAATACTTCTTTTCAAAATTATCATTTTACACATATGTGTGGATATCTATAAAATAAATTTGTCACAGTACAATTCTGGAGGCTAAGGGTTTATGCTTTGGAAGTTTTATTGTTATATTGTTTTCTATCAATGTAAGCGTCTCACAAATAAGTGAAATAAGCTAGACACAAAAGAATACATATTCTTCTATTTTATTTATGTAATACTCAAAAGCAGAAAAACTTTACACTGTCAGAAGACAGCATAATTGATTAGCTTTGGGAAAGTTTGAAGGGGCTAGTTTGGGAGAGGGCACAATGAGGACTTCCTGGAGACTGATAATGTTCTGTTTCTTGTTTGGGTGGTAGTTAAACAGTGTTTGTTCCTTAATGATGAATCAAAATCACACAAAATTCCTTTACTTTATGTATACTAGACTTAAAAAATGTTTAACAAGAAAATCATGTAATATAATGAATGTCATTAATTTAATGAGACAATTCTTTTTGTTTCAGAGCCATTTTGTTTGTTTTATTGAGAATTACATGTCAATCTCCCTGTCTGATATTTCTGTTATTTCTAACTTGTTGTTTGCTAGTTTATGGTATTTATATTTTTAAAGTTTATAGAGGTATAATTTATATAACTGTACATATTTAAAGAGTAAAATGTGATAAGCCCCAAGAAATATATAAACCCATGAAAATCAGTTCTATGCCTTTTATGTGGAACCCTTTGAATTTTCTAAGTATAAAATTATTTTGTCTGCCTGCAAAGATAAACAGTTCCACAATTTTCTGCTCCAATCTTAAGCCTCTTATTTCTTTTTCTTAGATTATTACACTGGCTAGGACTTCTAGCACTGTGTTGAACAGGATTGGTGAGAGTGGACCTTATTTTACTTTATTGTTCCCAGTCTTAAAGGGAAAAACATTTAGTGAGTCAACTTTAGAAATAATGCTAGCTGCAGTTGTATTGTTTAGTTTAAATGTCGTTTGTCAAGTTAAGACACTTCCATCTCTAGTTTGCAGAGAGTTTCTTTACTTTTTTTCTAAAATCATCAATAGATATTGAATTTTATCAACAGCTTTCCTTCTCTACTCTGTAAATATAGTGAATTACATTGATTGATTTTTGAATGTTGAATAATCTTTCCATTGCTGAGCTAAACCCCACTTGTCATGATGTAATCCTTTTTATATATTTTGAATGTTGTTTAATAATCCTTTGCTAAGGATTTTTGCATAATATTTGGTAAAACTTTCTAGTGAAAATATATGGGCTTGAAGTTTTCTTTCTTGGGATGCATTTGATTAGACCATCAAAATTTTAATAGATATAGGACTAAGCTGGTTATCTACTTTTTCATAAGTGAACATTGATTGTATCTTTTGAGGAATTATTTGTTCATTTATTCTAAGCTGTAGACTTTATGGGCGATAGTTCTTAGTAATATTCCCATATTACTGTATTAATGTCCCTGGGATCATAAGTGACATTTCTCCTTTAATTCATAGTACTGGTAAATTTGTTTTAACTTTTTAAATATTTTTAAATCAACTTTTGGTTTGATTAACTTTATTTTTTGTTTTCAAGGATATTGATTTCTGCTGTAATTATTATTTATTTTCTTCTGTGAGCTTTGTGTCTATTTTGCTCTCCTTTCTCAGTTTTTTTCTTTGTACTTTGGACTCTTAGGTAACAATATTGTGACCTTTCTTATTTTCCAACATAAAAATTAAATACCACACATTTCCCTCTAAGCTCTGCTCTAGTTGTATTACATAAATTGTGCTAATTTTAAATTTCATTAACTTCGAAATATTGTTTTTGTTTTCCTTAAAACTTAATCTTTGACATATGAGGTATTTTAATGTGTGTTTCTCGTATCCAGATATTCGATATTTTCTATATGTCTTTAGTTTTTGATTTCCAGTTTAATTTTGTTATGATCCAGAAACATATTTTGTAGTTTCTGTTTTTTCAAATTTCTTAAGGTTTGTTGTATAGTCAAGATTCCGTGTTCATGTTAACTTAAAAAGAATGCTTATTTCACTTTTTTTGGTGAAGAAGTCTATAAATGCACATTGAGTACATACTCTTTGACTTTTTTATTTGCAGATCAGTTGAGATAAATATGTTATGAGAGATATCAGTATAGGAGTTACCTACAGAAGATAGAGACTTACCAGAAGGTCCCATGAGGAAACTGACTGGGGTAATGAAGTATTCTGTACCATAAACTGAGTGTTAGATATGTACATTTTTTTGTTTTGCAAATTTGCCTGATTAAAAAAAAAAAAGCTGAAGGAAGCAAGGATAGAAATTTTCTCAGAACTAAGGAGAATATATAATCTGCATAATTTTAAAAGGAATGTGAGGAATTTTAAGTTTTTGTGCTTATTGATAATTCAAATCTGTGGTAGCATTAATCTGGTGCTAAATAAATATCAATGCCATGCCTTCAAGTTTTGAAACCAAAGGAATAACTAGTTTTCAGTTTCAAGTTGAAATCTCCTTTCCTAAATATTTGATGACATAACTTTAAAGAAAAAAATATTGTAGCATTGTCAAAACATAATAGTGTTGGCAAAATCCTATTTGCCATCTCAGTTAATCAGAATGTAATAGCCATGTTACATTAAAAGAAGAGTATTCTGAAAATTATTTTTAGCCTCAGAGAGTTACCTATTTTCTTTCTGACTTTACCTTATAAGTTCTTTTAGTATGATTATATGGCAAGACAAATGCAAATTACAAGGCACTATCTGTCCACCTCTCCATCTCTTAATAATCATAAAACTTCATCTAGTTTACTCTTAATGTCCAACATTTAAAAATAAATAATATTTTAATGTTGTTAATTAGTTAAGGAAACAACTAGTGCTTATTGAACATCTGCTGTTTTGCTAACACTATAGTAAGCACTTTTAATTTTATCTCATTGCATACTCACAACTCTATGAGAAATTACTATTATTCCATATTGTAGATCACAAAATTGTAAGAAGAAAAGTTTAACTTTTCTAGGCTTACATGGTTGGTAATTTGAGCAACTGATATTCAAAGCTAAGTCAGGAAGACTATCTTATCCATGTTTCCATAACACTAGAGTGCTAGAAAATATTCCCATTTTCATCTTTTTACCAGTATATATTAATGGTATTTTTAATATTTATATTTACCTAATAAACAAAAATGGTTCCCTAATAACCATTAAAGTCTCTTTCTCAGAAATCCTCTTCACTATTATACATCCCTTAATAATCATTTACATATATTTGATTTTATATAGTTCATTAGTACATAAAAACTCATATGATTGCTTGACTAGATTGTATACTGTAAAAAGTCATGATTATATTATCTGCATAATGAATTTCAAGTTATAACTAAAGAATATTATAAACCCAATGTTGCATTTTAAAATCACTTTCCTTCAGAGTAAATAGTCCCAGATCTTCAAACAATCCATTTTGAGGTTATCACAGGCTGCTTTTAAAAAGACTTCAAGTATCTTATTAATATTTCAAATATCATTTTTATGAATCCACAAAATATATGACTATTCAAAGCTAAACCACACAACAATTTGATCAAATCTAAAACACACACGTTCTGAGTAAATTTATCTGTTCCATCGTCACTCTTTTAAGTTAAATTAAATTAATTCCAACTCATTTTTTTGAAATGAGATTTAATTTTTCAGTATATAGCTACCTAACACAAATTAGTATGTATTCAAAGGTAGTTCTTATATTTACCAAATAATTACTAGAACTAAGAGACGTTTTTTATTTTTTAATTTGATATTCTGAAAATGTGTGAATACCGATTTAATTTATCAAGACACGATCTTTACTCCAAACCAAATGAATTAATTATTCCAGTGTCTGATATTGTTTGCTATGTTATTATAGTTGTTTTAACTACTATATTCCTTGGAGTGACTTTAAATTATGTAAAACCATGAATTTTCAGAACAGCTGCCAGTTTTATTCTTTATTGAAGCTACTGAGCCAAGCATATAGTAGGTACTTATCATTTCTTGAATTTATAGATTCGTTGTACTGGAAACACTGTTTTCAAAAATCTAAAGTCATACTTATCTGTTCAGAAATCTTAATTTTTAGTATATAATTCTGTATAAAATGATTTTAAAATTATTTTACACACGAAAGTTATACCTCATATCAAAAAATTTTAAGTTCACTATATTGTCCTTGCCAATGTTTTGCTGGAGTTTAAGCTTAAAAATCACTTGCAAGATATCTATGTTCATGGGAATAGGTGGCTTGTGAAATATTTCTATAGCATGGTCAATAAGTTGGCTTTATTTTCAGGCATAATTTCAATAGGAAGTATTTGTATATTTGATGGTATCATGGAATTTTATGACATCTTAAGAGTTTTCATCGAAGAGACAAAAGCACTCCATTTATAGATAGATAAAACAACTGACAAAAGATGGGTTAAATAAATTTCCCAGTTGCGAGTAATAAAATTCATAGTTCTCTGCAGAAACAATAAGTGCTTTGATAGTCCAACAGTATGTGGTTACTTAAGACTAATTCTCATGTGACTCACTTTGTTTTTAAGTATTTAAAATATTAGGCAAAGAATGCTACTTGATAAGACCAAATAACTGAAATATAATAGAAAGAAATAAAATTGCACAGGTGTCTTTCTCTACTTGGTAAATAGCCTTTAAAACATTTTTATGCTCTTCAATTATGTAGTTAAACATGTTCACAATAAATAGGAAATGTATCCTATGTTTTCCTAACTAGGGCTCACAAAACATTAGGCCAGTATAGTCTTGGCAGATACCCTTAAAAATGTACATAAGTAAGTATAAATCAACTTTTGAAATATGATCTTAGGTTTATGTTTTTTTATATTTAACATAAGATTCACTATTTACAGGATTTTTTCTCTTTTAAATATACTATTAAGGAGTAATTTCTATTTTTTGTGTACATTTTAAATCTTTATCTATTTGAGTTTTTCAATCCATATCTAAGATTGAAACATTTTTAATACTTTATAAATTTTATGTGAAGGAGATTTAAGACTCATACTTGAGTAAAATAAATGTAATTAAAATTTTACAAATGTTCACTTGAATTAATTCTCTATATCAGTAAATAGTAACAATATAATAAATACAGTAAATAGTAAGCACATATGCTAAGTATAATTAAACCATACAATAAATAGCTCCTATAAATATGTGAAATATTGAGAAATTATACCCATCCCTCAGAATACATTAGCCTGGAATTGTGAAATTAAATAAGATCTATCAATATTAAGAGAAGAGTTAAGGCATAACAGTGGTGGTGGTGGGATGTGTGGTGAGGGTGGGTAGCAAATATGAAGGAAGTAGAAAATAATAATTTGTGTTATACATGAGATATAAAATTAAGATGAAGTAATGTTTTGCCTAATAGGTTTGTAGAGCTAATTTTTCCTTGAATCCAATGCAATTTTTATTGCAAATTTCATTTTTGTTTAATTGGAAAGTTTCCTTCCAACACAGGGTTACAATTCCTTTCTTTACATTGCTACACACTTTCCACACATCTTTAGAATATAGATTATACTTGGGCCATTTATAAATAGTTAGATTTAATCAACAAGGTAAGCATTCATATAGCAATTATTGCAAATTAGCCACTTTGATGTTAATCATTTCTATTTGTGTTCCTCAAACTTGATTTTTTATATCTTTAATAGACGTAAGTCTACTGTCCTTATAAGATGCCAACTTTTTGAGTCATGAACATCTGTTAAAAATAAAGGGGGATCACCTTGAGTTCCAAAAATGCAAATCAACTGGAAAAACACCAGCTGGCCTTAATCTTTCAACATTGCAGTTTAGTCTGCCTCATGTCAGCAGGCTAGCAGGTATTCTTTTTATAGAAACAGAATTTAGCAAGTGTAGCTGCTGTTTCTTTCTTGTCAAAAATGAATTTCTTCCTTCCCTAGCTGTATCCAAGCACACATACACATGCACTAATTGCAAACAAATGTACATTTCGAGAGTAATAACATGTTAGTAAAAGTTACTAACTAGTATAAAGACCTGCTCATTGATTTTGTATGAAAAAATGGCTTAAAAGTCCAAATGTGATTTGTTATCTTTCCAATAAACTATCAGTAGCAATAAAATAAGTTTAAAAAGAGAGAGATTATTAAGTATATACTCTTTCTTTAAGAGAAATGAATGCCAGGTAATGGTCATGAAAGTTAACTTGAGGTTATGCTCTAGTTTAAAAATATTCAACTAAAATTCACTCTGGTAAAACCTCAGTATGTTCTGATTGTCTCCCTATCCATTCTTTTGTGTCCTTATTTTTAAACTGTATAATAAGTCACTGTCTCCTTTTTCTATGTTACTGTGTCCCAAAAAAGAGGTAATATATGCAACCCAAAATAACCATTTCTTATAATAAGTAAAGGTTAAAACCATTTATAAGGTGACTCATATAGACATCATGTGCTGCAGATGTATCAGGCATATAATGACATCCACATTCAGTCAATGTGCTCACACCTAAATTTAGGGAATAAACCCACTTTAATTTTTTCCCATGAAATGGTACAACATATGAAATTAAGCACTGCAGAAATATGAAACATATCCTGTCATCTTTGAGTAACTACTTCTATTTTCTATTTACTCACTTATCTCTTTTCTTTGTTTATACCTTATGTTAAATCTCCACATGTCATACATCAGATTGCTACAGTTTCTTCTACTCCACCAGTAATCTGCAGTTGCCCCTTTTTCTTTGTAATAACTCCCATGAAATATTTTGACTGTTGATCTCTGAAACTTTTCTTTATAAAAGAACAGTGAGAGATACTTTTTGGCAGTGAAGACCTCTCTTAACTATATGATTTGTGCCAGTTCTAAGAAGGTGCCAAAATATTATACTTAAGTCCTCATTGTATGCCAGGCTCTCTTCTAAGTACAGTGGAAAATGCTGGGAAACCAGGCCAACTGACATGTAGTTTATTAGTTTTGCAACACTAAGTCCAATTAATGTGTCTGTTCAATTTATAAAAGAGCAAAATGTATTCACATTCGAGGGAAAAAAAGAACCTGTAATATCTGATTCATTTTCTGTGTATATCCTACATTTGTTAACATTTCTAGTGAAGTTTTATATCAAAAAGAAGATAATATGAAATAAAAGATACCCATAGTAAATTTCATTTGATTATAATACACTACATAGGACTAGACCACAAACATGTCAAAATATGAAAATAAGATGTCCCTGTATTTTCTTTGTTACTACATTTTAAAAATATATGCAATGTAGTTACATTATGTTTTTTTATTAAGTTTAATCATGAAACATATTAAACAAAAATAATTTTAAAAAGAGATTACATAATGCTTCTATGACCAATGTAGATAAACATTTTTTATATATGTTTTAGATATCTTTTTTAATTAACTAAAGCCTACAGATGTGACTATAATTTCTGGATCCTTTATCCAACCTTTCCCCCTAGAATTTAGTTATCATTTAAAGTAACCGTTAACTATCCCTTAAAATTTTAAGACTTTGCTATATACTTATATATATAGCAAAGAGATATATATATAAATATCATATAGTTGCTCTACAATTTCATAAATAATGCAATAGTAAACATCTTTTTAGTTCAATTTTTATTCAAATAACTTGATACTTATTTATATTGTTACATATAACTTTTTCAATAAAATCATGTATTTTGCATACTAATATGTGACAAAAAGTTTAGCTCTTTATTTATTACTAACCTGTAATTAATTTGTTTATCCTCTTTGTAGTTATAAGCAGTACTGCAAATAATATTTTATGTATCTTCTTGCCTACATGTACAAAAATTCTAGGAACTGTGCTTAGTGGTAAACCCTCTATCATAGAGTATAAATATCTTCGAATTTATCAGTTATTGCCAAATTGCCTCTGAATCTGTATAAAATTACATTCTTAATAGAAATGTCTGAGTAAAATTTTCCCACTCAATCTTTGATGTTATACAATTCTATAAATGTTAATTTTGCTATCTAATTGGTGAGAAGCCATGCCTTATTTTATTTTAATTGTATTTCTCTGATTTCTAGTAATTTGGGGCTTTTTATGTTTTCTAGTCTTTCAAATACCTTCTTCCACAAATATTCTATTTATATCATTTGCCCAGTTGCCTGTTGATCACCTAGTTTACTTTTTTTTTCCTTATAGAAGATATTTCATATTCAAAATATGTATATTTTTAAAGATTGCTTCTAACTTGTTTCCCTCTATTGGCTTTCTTTTCATTTTGTATATCTTTCAACATAAAGAAGCTTTTCCTTAAATTTTCATGTTATTAAATATATCAATATGTCCCTTTATAGTATGATATTTTGAGACTTGACTAAATCATCTTTCTTACCATGTCATAAATAAATTGACTATATATTTTTCTAAAAGTGTTTTTTTTCTCTTTTAGAACTTCGATACATGTTCATTCTATATTTATGTGTATGGCATGAAACAGGGATCTCAATTTTCTTTTTCAATGGGGATAGTAAATATCCTTGTAGCATATGTTGAACAGACTATTTCCCCCTACTAATCCACAATGCAAATATATTTTCTGCTGAGTGCTTTATTTTGTCCATTAATGTATGTATATATGTTCTCGTACTCACTCTTTGATAATTAGATATATTGACTCTCCTGGTACTACATTTATCCTTTACACTTCAGGCTTTGCTTTTCACTTCCACAGATCATATAAATTTTGATGAAATGCTAAATTTGACAGTACTTTATAAATTTATACATGTAGTTTACGTATTTATTTAATTTTAAGTGTAATTATTTTCTAAATTGATTAATTTTATTTAAAAATCTTAGTTTTTTTATATACTATTCAATGGATGTATAAAGTTTAATTACATTTGTTATTGGGAATATATGGATTATTTTTGTTTTATATTATAAATAACTTTAATTTTTGTATATATGTCATTTTTGTTCACATATACATATATAATGTATACATAATATATAACTTTTATATATACTATATATGCAAAAAATCAAAAATATTAATTATAATTTTATATATAAATATATAAAACTCTTTGATATATATTTTCTTATATATATAAAATTATAGGAATATAGTTACTTACTTGGTACAGAATCTCCAAGTGGGAACACTATGGCAAATGGTACATATATTTCTATAAATTCTGAAATTATTTCCTAAAGTTTCTTGGTATTTATGTTATACACAACATATGTGAATTTTAGATAAAATATATTATAATAAGTAAGATATTGCATGTATACCTACCCCACCCACCTCAAAGGGGACAATTAAATCTCACCCACTAACTGTATTCTGCTCAAAGTCAAAGTTGCCTGTGTAATGTTGCATAGGTAAAGTTGAATGTGGCTTCTCAAGGTTGAAAGACCTAAAAAAAAAAAAGATGTGTATTCTGCTCTCCTGCTTTCTCCTTGCTCCTTTGCTGACACTTACACAAAATCAATAGAAATAAAAACATAGCAAATGCCTTTCCTGTCCAGAAATTTTATAAACATTTACTTTTATTTTCCCCTATATTTTCTGCAATTAAAAAGAAAGTATTTAAAAAGTCTTGTTATTTTTCAAATTTAATTGACAGATTTGCATCTCATAGGACTCTGTGATCTTTTGAGGCTCTTGACTACTTTTTGAAGACCTTTCATTTCTCCACATTGGGAAAACCATTTCATTCCGATTCTACTACTTCTCTGAGAGATGGCATCTTAGTCATCATGGTATGTTCATCTTTCAATATCTACCATTGGGTTTTTCAGGATTTCGTTCTCATTTCTCTTTTCTTCACAGTCAAAGATTTTGCTGGCTTAAACTGCAATTTATATGCTAATGATTCTCAAATCTATACCTTCTGGTCTCCAATGTACAATGGATTATTGGACGTAACTACTTAAAAGTAACAATAGTGGCTCAAAATCTAACATGATTAAAAATTTAAAACTGCATCAATGTCTTTTATACTACTTCTTATCCTGTAATCCCTTCTCTATCTCAGCCCCACCCCTAGTCACTATCTGCTGTGCCTGTTTATTCTGCGTTCCCAGATTGGTGTATGACTAAACATTTCACCTTGTCTCTCAAATCAGAAACTTGGAAGTCAGTCTCAATGACCATTTTCCTCTTTATAACTATATCCAATTAGGTATATAGTCTGTCATTTCTATATCCTAAATATCCCTTGTTCTACTATGACCAGCATCAATAGCTAAAATTTTCGGTCTTATTTTTCTCCTGCTTAATGGTCATAGTATCCTAAACTGTTTTTTTGTTTATATTTTTATGCTATTTTCTATCCATCCTAATTTTCCATGAGTGATTCTCAAAAATTCCGACTTAATCACACTACATTTTCTCTGTCTAAATCATTTAATATGTCCAAGCACACATCTTTTATCACCTAATTCTCCCTGACTTTATATCATTTTCTCTAAATGCATCTTTATTCCAAACACATCATACATAATGCCCAACTCCCTGACCATTCAAAAATCTTTGTTTCAGATTTTTGCACATGGTTTATTCTGTTTAAAATAACCAATTGATCCCATCCATCTCATTCATTCCATTTTTCAAGACACAGTTAAAGCATCACTATTCTGTAAACATTACTCTGAAACCTGTATTCAATTACTTAATTTGCTTCAGCTTCTGTATTAGTCAGTGTTCTGAGAAACAGAACCAACAGGATGTGTGTGTGTGTGTGAGCGTGGGCGTGCGTGTGTGCACACGTGCATGCGCACACACATGTGTATGAGAGATTTTAAGGAACTGGATCATGTGATTGTTAAGGTATAAGTCCAAAATTTGCAGGGCAGGCCAACAAGCTTGAGACCCAGGGAAGAATTACAGTCCAAGTTCAAAGCAGTGGACTGGCAGAATTCCTTCTTGCTTGGAGGTGGTCCATCTGTGTTCTATTAAGGCCTTCAATTTCTTGTATGAGGCAGGCCCATCCACATTATGAAGGATAGTCTGTTTTACTCAAAGACCATTGATTTAAATGTTAATCTCATCCAAAAATATTTTCAAAAAAACATCCAAAATAATGTTTGACCAAATATCTGGGCACTCTGGCCCAGCCACATTGACACAAAATTAACTGTACAAGTTCCCTTTTCTGTGCCTCTATCTTGTAATTCTGTACTGTCCAGGCTCCTTTTTTTTTAAAGCCATATTTTTACTTTTTACTCAAAGAAGTTGTGGTTAATGGCATATGAGAAACAATATTTTATAAAGCTTTTTTCTTGTTTTATCAACATAATATGTAGTCTCTTTGTTTTCACACTTAAACCATCCTCAATAAAAAGTGACCTATCTCCAAAAATAATTTTAGATTCTGTTTATTTTATTTGTAATTAAAGCAATATGCTTAGACTCTTATGTATTTGTTATTATGATTATCCACTTTGTAAGATGAAGATATTTGTACCTTTTTCATTTTCTGTATCTTTTCTCTACTTTATATCTTGCTACATCTATCAAATGTAATATTGTTGCACTGTCAAAATTTTATAGAATCTTCATTTTTCTTTAAACATTAAAAAAACCTGTATGGACTTTATGAGTATATCATATATCCACCATAGAAAGCCAAGCAGATGTTATATTCCATTTGTGACTAAGCTTCAGAAGTCACATAGAATTACTTCTGCCATGTTCTGTTCATAAATAGTGGGTCATTACTCTAGATTCACTTTTAAGAAAAAGTATTCACCACTTTTTGAAGTGGGAATATCAAAAAATTACAGGCATGCTTTTCAACCATTCCACCTTCCTTACCACAGTGTGGGTTTTATTTTATGATAGAATGTTAATTTATATCATAGTGATAAATCTTAATTTTATTTCTAACTGAATTTCAGCATTTCCTTCATTCTATGAGGAAGAAAGATCCATTGCTATTGGCCACTTACATGCTTCTCTTTCAGACCTCTTTTCCTTCATCTTCCAAGTTTGATCTTTCCAGTCTCCTGACCAACCAGTAGAGCCTTTTGGTACTGACTTTAATCCCTATGTATGCTTACTTTGAGTAATTTTCTCTCCACAGAAAGTAGATAACCAGGTGTACTGACTACACTTGTAATCATTGGAAGAATATTTCCTCTCACCATTGTCTTTTAGGGTCTCCAATGCAGTAGTAGTCCATTTTCAGCTTGTCCTTACATATTGATCTGACACGTTCATGATGTGTTTCATTTCCTATCAGCTAGTTATAGAAAACTACCCATAGGGCCTTTTGTGTGACTTGATGTAAGATGTCAGTGTAACAGTGGTGGTGAGCTGTGGTTTGTATCAATGGTTAGAATAGCTTTCTGATGCCCTCTAAATATGCTTGGGCCCAATACTGAAAGTGACACCTACATTTCAAGATGGATTTGTTGTTGGGCCCACTTTATCTTATGTCTAATAGTGTAAAGCTTATGATGTTTCTTGGTTAGAAGCTCAGTATTTACTGGGACCCTTTGTATGCCGAGAACTTCATTGTGAATGGTGTAAAGTTCTTTGCTGCAGGGAGTATGCCTTTGCTACTGACTCTTAGGGGTCTGCACTTAAACTTTCCTATTGAACTTTCCAGAGATTCCACATGGCCTCTATCTCTTTCGCAAATACCTCTGGTAACTTGGGATCTCTTGACTTGTATGCCATGAGCATAAGAGTTTCTCGTACCTCAACCTGGACCTGCTAAAGCTGTCTCTAAATAAATGTACCACAGTATAATCCCCAAGAGTAGAATATGCAGCCATTAAAATCTAAAAAGCGTATGCTTCTTTCTTTTTTTTTCTAAGATGTGAAAAATATAATAAATCATTCTTTTGTTTGTGGGGAGTTTTCAAGCATGTCTGGACAACTGGAACCTAAAACTTTTGCCAGTGGAGCAGTCCCTGAACCTCTTTAGGGTTAATCTCCTACTAGCTGGAGCACATTTGTCTTACCAAGGCATCAAAAGCACTTGCCAATTGTTACTCTGTGCTTATCAGGTCTTATTAACAAGTATCAATATAGTGGAACAGTATGATGTTCTGCACAATGTCCTCTGATATTCTGGGATTTTATCATCTACATTGTTATTGGCAAGTTCAGTTCCATAACTGAATCTCCTACAATCAACCCCATCCTATAAATGACAGCCACTACTGAGCTTCTCAGTGATGACTTGCACCATTCTCCCTCATGCCCCCGCCCCTCCAAACTATTCTGTATTACCTTGCTAAACAAAGTGTCTTCCAGGTCTCTAAAAGAGGCACTTGCTGTGTTTCCTTGCCTCATGTAGTAAATTGATTTTATTATGTTCCACTTTCTTAGCTTATTTAGCAGTTTTGGCTTTTCTACTTAATTGAACTACTGCTTTTCAAAGCTTACTAGGGCCTTCTCAGAAGCATATCAGGACTGACTCAGAACTCTTATGACAAAGAAGAGGACCCCCATATCAGCAAACTCTCCTCTATCCAGTTTTGTGAGAGTTTAAGATGAACGCAGAAAATGTTCAGTTGCGAGATGAAATACACATTAGTAAATAAAGAATAAAATTCTGTAGGGTCCTGAATGTAAGAAAGTGTGTTAGTACATATTATGGAAAGTAATAAATTAGGTGGTAGTTTGAGGAAACATTACCTAAAATTCAAAAAGTATACATTTCTTAGTTCTCTTAATGATATTAGTTTTTACTAATGGCTTCTAGGCTTTTTATTCTAGTTTTTTAGGCTGCTGATTATTATTATTTTTATCAATTTAGTATTCATAATTTAAAAAGTTGATATTTTATCTCATTTTTTACTCCACTAAAGATTCTTCTGCATTTATTAGAAAAATAAATTCTACTATCTAAAAAAAGAAAGAGTCCTTATTGGTCAGTATTTTAGATATTATATATAGTCATGATGCATCCTTTCCTGATAATGAAATTTAGGTTAAATATTCACAATAAAAGACTCCAAGGAGTAGATTGTTTTTATTCGATTTGTAATGGCCCTTAATGTTGACTCTTGTTTAATTATCAAAGATGCATTTACAAATGCATGACTGGTAATGGCTCAGATAATATAGTCTAAGATGTATGTGTAACCAAGAAAATTGTGCTTGTGCTCCTGATGTTTAATTATGGAACAATACCAATTTCTTTAATTATGTCATCATACTAACAACCGAGTACTTAGGTAGCCATCATTAACTATTTAATAGTTTACTACCATTCCTGTAGGAACTTAAGAAATAAAATAAACAGTAGGTGGCTGGAGGCCAACTAAAGAAAAGAAATTAGAATGGGAATAAAATTGCTAGTGTCAAGCATATTGATGCGAGCACTAAGTAATGGAGATTAATTACCCTAAATCTTAATATTCTTTTTTTTTTTACATTCATTCAATATCTAAAAGTACCATATATAATTATATGCTTCAGATTCATTACATGCAATATATTTTATTTTGCTAATAAACTATTCAATAATCTGTATGGAAGTAATTTCAATTCTCAAAAAAACATGAGTGTTTCTTTTACATATATATATACAATTTTATTTTGTTATTTTTAGAATTTATTTTTAGAACAGTTTAGGTTTGCAGAAATATTTAGTATGTGCGTAATTTTACCCACAGGTAAAGAGTTCTTCACTTTATCAACTTATCAAAAGCCTCAAAGCCTCTAAAAAGAGGTCCGCATTTTCAGCTCTGAAATGTAAAGAACCTGGAAATCATTTCTTCCATAGTAACAACAGGAAAATGCTATGAAGATTAATAACTATTCTTAGATCCATCAGAGAAATGAGATTGTAGGGCAAATTGCCTACAACCTGAAATCTAGAGAGACAGGAAATACAGAGTTACAGCTAGGATCTGCCCACCTGAAGCAGAAGCCACTGGAGACATGAACTGGTAGGAACACTTAAATAGTCACTTTTATGAATATCTGGAGTCTGAGTGTGGACTAGCATGCGAGAGAAAAACTCCCAAGAGCTGCGATTTTGGTGGGACCCCTAACACTTTCATGGGACCTTCCCTTATAAACTCTACTGGGTTCTTGCAGTCAGAATATGAAGAAAAGTCTTTGTGGCTCCGGCATAGGGAAAGGAAAAGTAATTATAGTGACATACGCTAGAGCCTTCTTTAGGGATGAGAACTTGTGTAAGACACTGAATCTCTCTAAGGGGAAGTCAATAGGGAAGTTCAAAATCAAGCATGGAGGGAAAAGCAAGAACACTACAGAGATTAGAAGCCTCTGGAACCTCTAGCTACAGCAAACATTAAACACTGCCCAGTTCCTAGCCAGATTAATATCAATCTTCACACTAAGTCCTGTTTAACTCTGTCTGTTGTCCAATATATGTCTGACTTTTGACAAAAAAATTATAAGGCATGTCAAAAGAAAGAAAAACATGCGCCGAAGAGACAAAGCAATCATTGGAACCAGAATTAGTTATAACACAATGCTAGAATCATCAGACAGGTCATTTAAAATAACTATGATTAAAATGTTAAGGGCTCTAAGGGAAAAAGTAGACAACACACAAAAACAGATGGATAATGTAAGCAGCAAAATGGAAATTCTAAGAAAATATCAAAAAGGAATGCTAGAAATGAAAAAGAGAGTAACAGAAAAAAAGGGATGTCTTTGACAGCCTCATCCATGGATTCAATACAGCTGAAGAATGAATCAGTAAACTTGGAGATATGTCAATAAAAGCTAACTAAACTACAATGCAAAGACTAAAAAGAATGAAAAATAACAGAACAGAATATTTCAGAAATGTGAGATAATATAAAAAGATTTCACTACATGAAAGTAGAATTAACTAGCAGGAAAAGAGACTGAATGGAGCAGAAGAAATATTTGAAGTAATAATGGCTGAGCACTTTCTGTAATTAATGACAGACACCAAATCACAGATTTAGGAAGCTCAGAGAACATCAAGCAGATTAAAGATCAAAACACACACACACAAACACACACACACACACACACACACACGCACACACACACACGCGCGTGCGCGCGGCATAAGGTATATAAACTGCTTAAAACAAAGATAAAGAAAAAATCTTGAAAAGAGAGCCACAGTCCTAAATTTAATATTGAGGAACACTTTTTAGATGATCAAAGTTAATGTTTTGTTTATTGAGATATAAATATCATAGGAACAGATATAGATATATTTCTGTGAAAGCAAAAGGCAAATATGCTTGTATACACATATCCATAAAGAATTAAATCTAGAACAAGTAAATTTTGAGATTATAGTATATATTTTTAGTCTACAGATTTTCCTGAAGAAAAAAGAGTCCTGGTAAACAAGTGCTTGAAAAATAAATGAATATGTGGGAATAATGAATATGCTACTCATGATGATCAAATTCAATTTTTCTTTATGAATAAGATATAATTATTTTTAAATTATATTTACATGTAAGCGTGAATATATGTTTAGTGCAATTAGAATATGAATAAGCGTATCTAGTTTTAAAAATTTTTAAAAGGTTTATTCATATTGTCAGCTCTTTTATATCTACTAATTTGCTTAGAAATCAAAAATATTATTTGATTATAACTTTTCCTCATGAAGAGGGCATCTATTCTCATGAACTAAATCAGTGATTTCTAGCAATATATACATTTCCAAATCTACCAAATGCCCAATGACAGGGTATTAAGCATATCAAATTCTAAATTGAATAGATACCCATATAGTCATCATTTTGAATTTCTTAATTTGTGATAATTAAATTTCAGTACTACTATTTTCATTCTCTAAGCTATTCAATAATTTTCTAAATTCTGATTTTTTTCTTTTTATTTTCTTGGTTTATCCAGATAATTTTCCTCTTCTGTTGATGACATTCTTGTTTTTGACATTCTCTCAACAAGTAGATAGTACTTATGCCTAACATTTACACACTCTATTAACTTTTCACTTGATTTGCTGGCTGATTATAAGCCTCAATACTTTTAATTCTGGAAAGTACATTAAATTCCAGTATAGCCTTAAAAATAGTTAGACTAGTGTGAAGAAAATATGTTAATGTCTTTGTGTTTTTGTTGTCTTTAATCAGTCTATTATATTAAAAGGTATTCTCTCTTTTTTGTATACATGGAAAAATAACATACTATTTAGATTTGAAATTTGGCAATTATCTTTACCTAATAATGAATAAGATCTTTTCAGTACCAACATATAATCAAACCTGTACACCCTGACATATATGGAAAGAAAAATAATCATCTCTCCTATATAGAGATGAGGATTAAACAAATACAATATGACTAGAATAAATCCACTTCTCTAAATAGATAACAAAACATATTAAATATCAATTAAATATTAAATTCTAATAATTCAAATGCTTTAGAAATTCTGTCAGAATAGGTAAACAATTTATGAATAACAATATGTAGTTAAGATACAGTCCTAAATATATGGACTATATATATATAATATTTCCGTTCCAATTATGACTGAGAATAGTATTTCTTCAATAAATGGTATTGGTTCAACTGACTAGATTTTTGTTTTGTCATTAAGTATATACATATTAAAAAAGGTCTTATCACAATTATTTATATTTGTCTATGAGTAAGACGTCAAAAATAACGTATATACTTCCTTGATTATCTGAGAGGAAGAATGGGAAAAATGAGAAGCATAGGAGGATTAATTTCACTAAGTGCACCGAGTAATACACAAGGACATCATTCAAACAAATTAATAAGTCATTGACTAAGAATCAAAAACTGTATCAAAACTATTTCTTTGAAAATTTACTTCAACAATTAATTTAGTTCCACTCCTACTCACCCATCCCAGCCTTGGCAGCTCCATCTTCAAAGTCCCCACTCTGAACTAGTTCATTGTCTTTTGGTCTTTCAGCCTCCTATCACCAGTGAATAAATTTTGTATGTTAAATCCCTTATTTTAAGTTAGCTAGTATGAATTCAATGCTACTGATTGCATTCTGACTGATATGTAGACTTGGAAGCATTTACAGTGAAATTAGGCCTTTCTCCAGATGCATAGATGGGGACCACATCTCACCCTCTGGAGCACTGTTGACCCAATTGCTCTGTTTCCCAAACTGTTCAAACATAAAATAATTTTACCAGCAGAATCTGATTCCTTATGAAGAGGAATTAAAGAAAGTAAAATTCATCTATGGGACTCAGCACCCACAGAGAGAAAGATCAAGTGGATCACACAGAAAAGGTCATTAATAGGAAATAAACTGCTAGAAGAGACAATAATATTGCACTGATATATATGAAAATTTAGGAAGTAATGTATACACACATAAAAAGACTCTGGGTCTCAAACTCATGATTTATGATCTATAAAAATTTAGTATTTAGCATTTCAGCTGAAATGGAAGAAGACTATAGTTAACTTGAATTAGCAAACTAGAAGACATAGTGAAATTATTCAAAATACAGTGTGAAAAAAACACATGTGGATGTAAAAACAAGTCTAAGACAATTAATATTGAAGTAATAGTAGTTTCAAAAAGGAGGAAGTAACAAGTTAAGTAATACTATTAAATTGTTAATTAAATAAAATAAAAAATATTTTTATAAAAAATACTAGAGGAAATTTTTTTGCACACATGCAAAAATATTCAAATCTATAGAAAGCAAGTTTTCACTATCTGCTAAATAAAATATATGTTCACACCTAGATATATATATGTACATATTGGTGTAATTCATAAATTTCAAAAACAAAAAGGGTTTTTTGCAGCCATCTAAACTTCATAATAAGTTACTCAAAAGTATCAGACTGGTATCAGATGTTTTATTTCTGAATTGAAAGCTAAGTGATGGTAGGAAAAAAAAAAATCTATGGATTAGCGAATAGTAGAGAATTGCAAGAATCTCATACCTAGCTAAGATATTATTCATCCATCCAGATGAAAGAAAGTTCTGTGGGTAAATGTGATGATTCTAAAAATACATTTCTCTTATATCCTTTCTGAGAAAGATATCAAACTAAATTTACACAAACAGAAGAAAGTAAAATTTATGACGTTTTATAGTTAACTTTAAATGGATTATGTTAGCATGAAAGAGACTGTGTAATTAAAGAGATAAAAATGACTCATAAGGGGAATGAAAATGTTTCATCTGGTATTTGATAGTGTGCAGTGCGAATGAGGAAGTAAAAATACTTAAAAGTTGTCATCTATTAAGATAATAGCAGTGAAGGTATGAAAAAGTACAGAACCCACAAATTAAAAAAAAAAATGTAAAACAAAACAAGACAAATATAACATTAACCTAACAAGCTAACAGAAGGAAAAGGAAAAATATATAAAATAAGTAAACATAAAATGGGTTAATATGAATAAAATATTTATTAATTGCTGCATCAAATGCAAACAGGCTGAATTTTCCTACTAAGAAAAATCAAATAAAGATTATTGGAGGAGATACAAAAAATAAAACCTAGCTCTGAAGTCCAGTCTCAGAATTCACTGTTGCTTTGTTGAATCTAGGGGATTGTTAAGAGAATGACTGTGATGAGCTCTTGTAAATATTTTAAATGTTTTGAGCAGATGAAATAGGATTTGGCAAAAATGAAAAGAGGGAAAAATCACAGCCTTATTAGAATATACTGGGATAATTTTTCTCATTCCTGGTAGAATATCTGTAAAGACAGTGAATTTTAAGTTCCCTTTCTCTATGATTTCCAAAAGAACTAAATTTTTTTTCTGGAGTGGAAAGGACACTGGTCTGAGGAGCTTTAGACTAATCATGGGTGGAAAGAAACCATTCATAGCAGGCTTTTGCAAGCTCTGTTTCAAGCTTAATCCAAATAAGCACAACCCACACAGATTTTTCTTGTGACTGGATAAAGAAAGAAATGAAACTGGGTTGTATCTAAGCTCTGTTAACAAATGGAGCTAGGCATAAATGGAGGCATTGCGGCAACACTGGTTGAGACAGTTGAAGGAACTCCAATATGCCAACCAATAAACACTCACTGCCCTAATATGTCCCCAGTATGTCATCCTTGTCACACAGAGAAAAACTGACTCTTGGAAAAACAAACAAACAAAAAACAACTTCATATCAACACCGGAAATTTAGAATGAAATATTTTTCCCCACTAGAAATTCAAGAATCACATGTTCTCTTTTTGCCACACTTCTATGAAAAATGAAAATCCCATGATGAATTATATCCTGGGCTAATCTACAGATGTAATGCATAGATTAGAGCATATTCAGAGTCTGGTGGAATTGGAGAGCCATGAGTAACGATCTTGTGGATTGAGTGTGGCAGCTGGTCACCAATACAGTCTAGTTACCAATCTACCAATCTATCATCTAGCATGGGGACACTGGGGAAATCATCTGAACTATAAGTTTCAAAGACGATATATAAAAGAGTTAGAACAATGAGGGGATAATCAGACTATGTTTGCTACAATAATTGACTACATCCAGCTGCCCTTAAACTAGATATCTTTTCCTTCCCAATTTATGAAAAAAAAATTAGGCTTACTCTGTTTGATGAAATTTCTGCTAGCACCTATGGCTAAAAGTCTGGATCTTAAAGTGTCAGTACTACAAGAAATAGTCTCCAGGGAGTAGAAAGTAATCACCATTGACAAGTAAAATGCAAGGGTCACAAAAATCATTATGGATTCTAGGCCAGTTTTGTGTCTTATCTTTGATGGAAGGTGTAAGGAGGCTGATACATTCATTGCATATGTTATTTTGGCAGTTAGCATCTAGAAAATATGTAGATTTTCTTTGCAGGAATGTAAACTTAGTAGGGATAACACGATATGATATTCTGAGGTGTTAATCTATATATTTTATTATATATTCCTATTCTCCTCAATCTCCTGCTCAGGCAGATGGTAAACTTCTTTACCCAGACAATCCAGAGGATTATCCAAGATGAAGAGAGGGAGGAGAAGAGAAATAGGGCATCTTTTAGGGTCCTAAAGTGAAGGAGACTGAGTTAACAATTTCCAGAGAAATGGGAAGCAATATTGCCTTTAAAAATACATGGGGTGTTCACATAAATTGCCTGTGTAATATGCTATGACAATATATTCCTTTTTAAAAAGCAGAAATTATAGTATCCATATTATCTGACAACAGTACAATAAAATAGAAATTACAAACAAAAAATTTTAACCATCTTACCTCCATAAAATAACTATTAACTTCAAAATTGTAATACATGTGTTTAAAAAGTTATTTTATTATAAAGGAAATAACAAGTGAAACATTAAATTATGTGAAAAAGACAAATACTGAGAGTAGTACTTATTCAAATATTTGAGAGGCAGGCCAAAACAGAAAACAGAGGAAAAAAATATAACCTTCAATAGATCTATTAAAAGATAAACAGTATGTGAACTTGGTGTCCTACCATTTGTGGAAAGGTATAATTCTACTCCAGACAATCTAGCAAATCATTAATTTTCTGTATACTGTATACTGACTGATGAATTTACATGTAAAATTAGTTAAAATAGTATTGTTAGTTGGGATGGTAATTTTATATGTCAGCGTGACTGGGCTAAGGGATACCCAGATAGATGGGAAAGCATTATTTCTGGGTGTGTTTGTGAGGATGTTTAGGGAAGACATTAGCATTTGAATCTGTAGACTGAGTAAGGAACATCCTCACCAGTATGAGTGGGTATTGTCCAATCCTTCGAGGGCCTAAATAAAACAAAAAGACAGAAGAAGGGAAAATTTGCTTCCTGCTTGAGCTAGGGCATCTATTTTGCCCTGCCTTGGACATCAACATTCCTGGTGCTTGGGCCATTCTTCTCGAACCTGGCCTTACATCTCCCTGCGCTCCATAATCCATTCCTGGGCCTTTGGACTCAGACTGAATTACACCACTGACATTCTCGTCTTCCAGCTTGCTGATAGCAGATCTTGGGTCTCTATAATCACATGGGCCAATTTCTATAATATGTCTCTCTATAAATAAAATATTGGTTCTATTTCTCGAAGAGCCCTGACTAAAACAGTAGTGAATCAATCCAAATGCTCCAACCACAGTGGGATTATCAGTATATACATCATATTATATGATAATGTTTTTCTCTCACTGATTTTTATCCCTGAACCTTTGATAAAACCTCGAATTATTGTTGCATTAGAACTACAGCAATTAAAGCTGGATTCAGATGTTTACCAAAAAAAGTACAAATCTCAAACACATCTCTTTGTGCTAGCATTGTTCTCTATCTGTGCTACTTTAAAGAAAAATTTTATATTCTCCTTATCTTTTTTGTTGCTTACGTCTTAAGCATATATCAGCCTTCTTATACCTTATCCTAAAACAAAACTCATGTCTCTATCCCCTTATGAATTTTCTGAAAGTGCTATATTTAATATTCCATTACAAGACCAAATTCCATTTTATGGTGTTAAAATTTAAATGACTTTTTCCCCCCCATATTTTATGATTAGTATTAACAATACCTTGAGAGCCTGGTATCCAAAATTTGATTTATCAATATACAATATTTACTCTAAACAATCAAGCACAGTTTGTATGCATTTCAACTATATTTCCCTGTAATCCATTTCAATTTCACATTTTTTAGTTACTCTAAAGGAAAGTTGCTCAGTATTTTTAATATTACTCCTGTATTTTTTGCCCCAATCATTTGATGCTGGTTAAAATTCAAATAGTCCCATTTTCTTTAATGGGGAGTAATATCAAGGTTAGAAATCTCACACTAGGTGTACATATTAGATTTTTTAATGTGATTACTAGAAATTGCCTTGGTGATACCAGTGGCATCTTATTTGTGTGTGTGTGTGTGTGTGTGTGTGTGTGTGTACGCTAATATTCAAAGCAACTCCACTTACAATAGCCAAAAATTAGAAAAAACAAATGTTAATATTAATTAGCTTGTTAATGAATATTCATTAACTTGTGGATAAAACAAAATGGAGCACATGCATAAAAAAACATGGACCACAATGAACTGCTACGATGAAAAGGAATCAACTTCTACTGTATCTAAAACATGAGAATCTCGAAAGGATTATGCTAATTAAACAAGCAGACATAAAGGCCACATACTACATGATTCCATTTATATGGCACTCTAGAAATCTCCAAATTATGGTGACAGTCAATGGTTAATTGTTGCAAATGGGAACATGAGAACTTTTTGAGTGATGGAATGTTCTATATTTTGTTCATGGTCCTTATTACATGACTATATACATTAGTAAAACCCTACTATACTCTGCATTTAAAATGGTTAAATACTTATATATATTATTCCTCAATAAATATAATTAAAATATAAAAATAATAAGGAACATGGAGGCACAAATACTAGATCTGATTCCATCACTTAGAAGGGAAACCATTTTAATTTTCTGAGCTTTAGTTTTTTCTCTTGCACTATTTAGGTAATACCTCTTGTACTAACTTCGAAGATATACGTAGGTATTGTGATACAAGTCCTAAAATATACAAATGCTATACCTATTTTATTATAACCTAAGTAATACAATCTATTGCTTTCAGCTTTATAAAAGAAAACCAAAATGGCTAAACAAATTAGGGTTTACTTTTCTCACATGACAGGAAGGCCTAGTATTTTTGTTCAAAGATGTCACCTTAGATATAGACTCTATCTCCTCCCTTTTCCTTAGAGTTTTGGCTTTTGCCTTTATGCTTGTTATTTCAGTTACAACATGGCTGCTCTAAGTATAGACATCATATCCATGGTCCAAGCAGGAAGAAGGAGAGGGTAAAAAGGGGTGGGCGGGGGTGGAAGTGACTTCTTTATCATGAGGTGTTGCCCTTTTATTTGGGAATTAAAGCCCTTCTTAGTACTCTGTAGCAGATTTTCCCTCACCTTAGGAAGAACTGGATCGCCAGTGCATCACTGAGCCATTAGTGGCCCAAGGGATGTAGATCCCATGACTGGTTTAGACTAAGCACACTAAAGGCCTTCTGTTTCTCAATTCTAATATCTGTGTGTACCAGGAAACATAAGGCCGCTGTTAGCCTGTTAGCAGCAAAGCAAGGAGATGACTTTGGATAGATAGTCAACAGGCTCTTTCCCATGTACTTTTTTTTTTTTTTCATGTGCATTGCTGTGTTCCTCAATGAGCTTATAATAAATATCTTAAGACCATACAATAATTTCCCATGGGTCAGATCTCCTTGTTTTGCACGTATTAAGAATTTTTATCTTTGTTTATGAAGTCCTTTGTCCTAGATGATTTCGTTTGATCTTCACAGCAACTCTATGAGGTAAGTATTAAAGATTTTAGCCTTATTTTCCATCTAAGAAAATTGAATAGAGAGTTTAAAGCATTTGCTAAAATAATGACAAAATACAGAATTTTAAAATGAATAGAAGAAGCTCATCTGGCTTCAAAACCAATGCTCATCCCATAGCTTCATACTGCCTCCCACTGCAGAAGCTGAGGGAAGGTGTCGACTAAAGTCTCAAAGGTTAAATTGGTGCCCGCAAACAAAAAGCAGCCATGAACTGGGGAGTTACTTCATGAACCAGTGGTTCCAGCAGCTGGCAGCGCCATGCCAGTGTGAGTTGGGCAAAAGAGAGTGCGGGAACTAAGTCTTTCAAATGGCAGTGAGGTCCTGTCATTAGAATGTGGAGTTGCACTTACCTCCTACTGGTAGGGCCACCCGCCTAGAAAGATGGAGTCAACCGACTGTGTTATCCTGTATGCATTCAGTTTATCTAACAGACTCTCATTGTTCTGATTTCTTAGTCCTTAATTTATGTTTAGATTATGAATTAGTTTCCCATGGAGAATTTCTTACCACGGGAGGAAAATACACAGGTTTCCTGGTTCTGGTAACAGTTAAACTTAATAATTTAAACTTATATGTTGTTATTTGTATTATAATCTGTTATCCACACAGCTTCACTAAGTTCAGCAGAACACATTTTGACCATGTTCTTACAAGTACTACTGACCATATTTTGTGTTATTTTTTAAATGTTATTTTAGTAATCCACGGCAATATCTTGTATTGGTTAAATCAAGTCCATCTTTGAAAATTGCCTCGACTCTCAAAGAGCAGAAGCAGTCACACTTCTGAAACTTAATACTAACATTTAGACTCTAGGCCACACAGAATAAACCTGGGGAAATAGATGTCACCATTTTACGAGATTGCTAATTGTTCTTTGATTTCACTTTGTCTCAAACAAACATTTTCTCCTAAATTTCTACAAATATTTCTTTAAAAATCTATCATTTATTCATGCACTCTGTATATATGTATGTTCTGTCACATGTATTCAACCATGGCTTCAGGGGAACACATTAATATGTTAGTAATTTTAAAATGAAAAAATGTCAATGTCCACAGATTTTCTTTTCTGGATTTTTTTCTCTGCTTATAAAAGTCATATAAGTTCCCTTGACTTTAATTGAGTTGTTAAATTTCTCAGAGGCATTTCCGTCAAAGCTGGTAATAATTTCACAGGTACATAATTATATTAAGCTTTTTCTCAACCTAGCATCTACAAGGGACTTGTTCTTTTTGGGAAAATAAAAATAAAAAGGTGATGACTCAACTAACTTTTATTTCCTGTTATTGTATAATTGCTCCTTAATTTTATCCTCAGCTAGTGGGAAAATCTATCTACTTGATTTTATTAGTAAATGATTTTGTGGTATCTGACCACATCTAATAGATCTAATAAGAAAGTAGCATATAAATTTCCAGGCAATTTCAAGTGTGTATACCAAGTATTAGTTCAAGATAATGTGGGAAGAATTTATTATAATGCTCTGGGAACAGCTGGATCAACAAGCACTGTTTTTATCTATT
>NW_011888783.1:7909419-7919262 GCF_000151845.1 Pteropus vampyrus | reverse complement strand
TATTTTCCCATAAATCCATGTATGGTCTCTCCTTGTCCTCCATCCCTTTCTCTCTTGCTAATACCTCTGCACTATGGACACATCAAATTCTGCTCTCTTAGCATAATCACATTATCCTTGACACTGTCACAGTTTATTTCTAGATAGCCTTGCCTTGACTAAATCTTATCCTCTGCAAAAATGCCTTACTAGCCTTATCAACACTGGTTTGTTATTTTCTTCCCAAGTCATATACATCAGGAGAGAGAAGATTCTCTTTTCCCGTTCATTGTTACTTCCTGACAGTCGTATCTTCTTTTTCCTACAAACTTTTTGCTCCTTATGGAATTGCTAATTCTTTACTCCTGGTCCCATACCTCATTCATACCTAAGGTGACCAATTGTTCCAATTTGCCTAGGACTGTAGGGATTCTGGGAACAAAGAGCTTTTAGTTATAAAACCACAATAGATTAGCCATTCTATTCTTGACTTAAAGTTACTGTTTTGGTGCTACTTTTCTCTAATACCCAAGAACATCAGATTCTGATCTATACAACATCTTAAACTTACTATTTATGATGACCTCATTTTCCAATAACTTGTTTACTACTCTCTCTCAGTTACCCTCTCCCATTGCAACAGCTTGAAAATTACTGCTACTAGAACTTGCTGTACCACGTCTGATATCCTCATTTTCCTCATTTTCCATTATCTTTCTCAGTAGCTCACTACTTTTAAAATCTTTACTTCAACAATATCTAGACTTTTTGGAAACAGCCAATATATTGAGTCCATGGATTTGTAATTTTTACTTTGCTCATTTTAGTTTATATCTTCTCTTGTCTACCTTAAATTTAATGATCAATCATATGCTGCTATTTACAGAGTAGTTCTATCTACCCTGATTAGGAACCAGCAGTGCGTTCTGAATCGTAAACCAACATTAGCCTGATTGACGCTACAAAACAGTTCCTATAGATTGACTGGATAACTGTAGAATTCCTCAGCAACTAAAGCCTAAAAAAGCATGATTGTGAAAATGAAGGGGATATGAAATTGTGTTATACGGTAGAGTGAAGACAAAGAATACCAAGAAACAGAGCATTTTCTCACTGGGGTTGGCCTAACCTAGTCAAATTAGAAGGGAGCTAGAAAATGACAAGAAAAGCACCTGATGAAAATTTCAATCCACTTAATCTGTAGGGCAGAATACAAAAACGATATAAACATACTTGGATTTGAACAATGAATTCTGTAAGGATGCTGTGCATTTTAATTATATCAATAACTGGCATCTGTTTAAAAATTAAAACTAAACAAAACAAAATTGTAAAAAAAAAAAACTAAACTAAACAAATGGAGCCAAGGTGCTGGAAAGTGGTTTTGATTTACATAAATCTTAGGAGAAGTCATACTTATATAATTTCAGAAGAAAAACACACTGATCAACTGTATTCCAAAGAGATTAGGTTTAGTTAATTAATGTTAAAATTTGTTCAGAGGAAAATAGCCGAGGAACAAGAACAGGTTCCAGTTAACACAGAATGTATTAATATTTATTGTACATATAATCACCAGAGAAAATAAGCCTATTTTGAGCCATTATAGGTAATATATAATGTTCTTAAATTTAATTTTAATAATAGATATGCTATTATATAATTACTTTTGGTACTATGTTGGCTGATATTTTTTACATTCCTTGTTTCCTAAGGATTTCTTCAAAAATAACACCCTCTCATACATTTTGCTATACCAAATGGTAGATGGAAAAATCCTCCAATTATATACCGAGTACAAAGTACTAGGGCCTATGACCCAAAATCTTTATTTCATAATTGGCAATGCATATAGAAAATATTCAAAACTAAAAAAGGAAAAAAAAACAAATGAGTAAGATATTTTCTATATGTTAAAAAGTGTGCTAAATCATTTGCTAAAGTTCAGCAATTATTTTTTTGGCCAGGTTACTCTGGAATCATCATTGCCCATTAGGTCCTAACAAATGTAGAGGTAGAAGGTAAGTTTAAAAAAATGCTCCATTATTAATGGAGGAAGAAAGGCTAATAAGAACTATGACCTGATTTTAGTTGATCTTAAGTATCTTTTTTAAAGTCTTGCCACCTTGGACTGGTAATTAATTAATAGCAAAAGTCTTTCAGAGCTTCCTCCTTCTACTAATATCAATATGATGATTCAGTTAGCAGGTAGTGATTTCTTCTTTTTCCTTCATTTTTTAATTTGTTAACTAATCCAATTATTCTATTTTATATAAGTTTGTAAAAATATGTAACATCTCTTTTTTAACCTTTCTGAAATTCCAGTATTGTACCAATTAAAACCACATAAAACTTAAATGAATTACTGTGAGAAATAGAATTATAACTAATATTAAATGAATTAATGATTACTACCTTTGGGGATTTTTACTTATTTAAAAGAAAGAATAAAACAGCAAGGATTACTTCTGGGATGCCCAGTGCCACAATGCATGTCATTCCAAGTAGCAATAACATTTTGCAAAATATTGACTTCAAAGGTATTTTTTTTTGTATTTTTTCTTTGATTAGAGTAGCAAAACATTCAACTTCAGACTTACAAAAAATTACAAGTATAGTACACAGAATTTCTGTGTACTCCTTACCTATATTTTCCAAATGTTAATATTTTTATCTTACTTACTCAGATATATATATATATATATATATATATATATATATATATATATAATACATATATATATATTTCTGAATCATTTGAAAGGAAATTACAAACAAATCTATTTATCCATATTGTTTTATTGTCTGTTTTCTAAAATCAAGACACTTTAGTCATTATAATCAGAAAATAACATTGTAAGATAATATATAATCTTCAGCATTTAATCAGATTTGAGAGTATGAAAATCGTCCCAATGATATTCTTTATAGCAAAAGAAAATTCCATTTATTAATTACATTTGATTGTCCTGTGTTTTTAATATCCTTACTCTACAACAATTTCTCTTTCTTTCTGTGTCAAGAGATTGACTTTTCAAAGAGTAGGTCAGTTATTTCTTAGAGAATGCCTTGGCTCAGTTTATTTGATGCTTCCTGGTGATTAGATTATGCTTTTTTTTTTTAAGTATCGCATTCCTGATGTATCTTTTCCTGTATATCATATCAGGAGGGACATGATTTTTTAAATTATATTAGTTTCAGGCATACAGCATAGTGTTTAGACATTTATATAATTTATGAAGTGATCCTCCCAATTAGCCTAGTATCCACCTGGCACCAAACATAGTTATTACAATATTATTGACTATGTTCCCTATGCTGTGCTTCACATTCCCGTGATTATTTTGTAACTACCAATTTGTATTCTTAATCTCTTCATATTTTTCACACAGTCCCCCAATCTTCTCCCATCTAGCAATCAACAGTTTGTTATCTGTATCTATTAGTCTGTTTTTGTTTTGTTGTTCATTTATTTTGTTATTTAGATTCTGCACGTAAGTGAAATCATATGGTATTTGTCTTTCTCTGTCTGACTTATTTCACTCAGCACAACATGATTTTGATTTGTCCCTTACTGGTGATGGTCCAGGTGACCAAATCACTTCATAAAAATGGTGTCTGGTAGTTTTCTTCATTGTAAAATTACTATTTTCTCATTGTAATTGAAACATCTTGTGGTGCGATGCTTGTAGGGGAGATCTTTGAGATTATGTAAATATTTGGTTACTTGTCAAAATTTCACCACTATTTTTTATCATCCATAATAACTATTGCCTGAATCAGTTATTATTATGAGGACCAGGAGACTCCAGGCTGAGGGCAGGAATAGAAGATAGGTCTCAGATATTATTGTAGGGACAGAAGGCAAAGTAGCACTTAGCAATTAATCAAAACATGTCAAAGGACATAGAAGCGGTTTAAAGGGACTCCACTGTCAAAATCTGGGACAATTTGAGCATCAAAATAAGTAATACAGAAGATATTTAATTACTAAATGCAGACAAATGATAGAATTCAAAAATCACCATATGAAAAGAGTTTTAATAAGGAACAGCATCCTTTCTAGGGCTTAGAGAAAGAGAAGTATTAAGTTATTTAAATTCTACAGATCTTAGATTATAGAGTCACTAAAGAAGTATTTTGTGTAGTTCACAATTTTTCTAAAATAAATTTTGCACCAGGTATACATCTGACTTGGAGTATCACTCCCGGCATGGTTTCAAGTTAAGTAAGATGTAAACTTAAAGCATTCAGAGCAATAGCCAGGAAAGCAAAGAATAAACTTCAATGAGAAGTCATTAAATATGGGAGAGTTGGCTATTTTCCAATTAGCAAGATTTCACAAACCTGCTAGAACTCTTGAAATCATTAACATGCTCCTCCAGCTAGTGATTTAATACACAAGTGTGCAAGAATAGAACTGGCCATCTCTCGTTCTATCCCTATACGAAAGAGAACATTACTTCCATGGATAATGGGGATCTACTGGCTTTCACTGAGAACTAGTTTGTTTTAAGGAGCTAATCTAGTAAAAACAACAGTGTGTAGGACATAGGAAAGTTTCAGATAGGTCTATGTTTACATTAAAACAAAGCATACTCTTTGATCACCTACTGCAAGTGTAAACAAAATGTGTCTTCTTTTCTTAGAGAAGAAAGTTTGGCATCTTTACCATTTGTTTTTTAAAGACCAACAGAGAAACTTTATTGCGTTTTAAAAAATGAGTTTTGTCTGGCAGAAATGTACTCTTATTAGCATGATGTAAGGCCAAAGAAATTCTAAATGCAGTATGTGCATTGGCACATGTAGGGGAAGGAAGAAGACACTGTGAATAGACCTTTGCTTCTCTTCTTGATCCAAAAATTATAGAAGGCACCCAATATTGATGGTCTAGTATGGAATATGGCATATATGGAATATGATTTAACTGTAGTGGACAAGAAATAAAGTCAAGCAATGGATGAAAAGTGAATGGCTGGTTGAAATTAGTGGCCTAGGAATTAAAAGTGTTGAAGTGGAATAGTATAAAGAACCGTAAAAGAGGAAAACACTCTCCCTTTGTAAGATGGTTCTTCCCTTTGCCTGTCATGTTCTCGCCACAGTGATCTTTCAGTTCATCAAATGCAACACAGCTTTCCCTGGATCAGGAAGCCTGCACATGCCATTCTTTCTATTTGAAATTCACTAGCTTTCATCTATGTAGTTGCTATACATCATTTAAATCTCAGCTTTAATATTCTGTCCTCTGGAATTCTTCTTTAATCTTCCTAACCAGGTCAGACTTCATTGAAAATAAGATTTAATAGTTATAGCCATGTATTGAAAATAGTTGCAATTTAACATTTATTTGTGATTTTCTTAATTGTCACCTCCCTTTCTGTTCTATGAGTTCCAGGAGGTCAGGCGTTATTTTGTTTTGTTTTCTTCCACTTCCTCAATATTCTCTAGGGCCTAGGATATTTCCTTGCACAGAGTATATTCTAATTGATGAGTATATTCTAATTGATGATTAATTGAATAAAACTTAGGGGGGTAGTGCTAACCATGGATATAAAAATAAAAGCTGATAATGCATAACTAGGGAAAACAATTAAGAAAATAACAGCTAAAGAAATTCCATTAATTTTTCTGGATGATTCCTCTAATGAGCAGGATATCTTTGGAGACAAGTATGGCACCACTGTCTTAAAAGCATCAACCAGGAATGGACACAGAAATTTTAAAAAAATTTTATAACAAAACCATCTTTTATTACTGAAATACATTATAAGTTAATATGTGTGTTACTTGTTTTAATATAATAATTTTTGGTGTGCATTTTAAGTGCCTTTTTGATGAGAAATTTCTTGTTCAGAAATACCAAAACTTTTACCTAAAATCATAATTAGTATTGGTTCAGAAAAACTCAGCCCATGTCTTCCAAATACATGTTTAGGTGCTAGATAAAGTACATCAATTTAATTCATATAATTTATTAATGGCATGTTGGTATATGGAATTTTTAATGATAATTTGTTGCTTAAATTGGACTATATTTCACTTCCCTAACCCTGCCAAAGGTAAACAATAACTAATATTTTCACTTCGATTGTGAAAAGGAAATTCAAAAATGCTAAAATAATTTTTAAATAACAAAATGTAGTTATCGTTGTCAGCCAGAAGCCATGTTAAGAGGTGCTTCTGTAGCAAATATCATCAATGGTATCTGGTTCACATATTATCATTAAAACCAGATTACATTAGTTCTGACTTCAAACCGAAATTTAAAAATTGTGAGATATAAGATTCTAGAGATTAAATAGTAAATAAAAATAAATTAAACTTTGACGTCTGCTAGCTAAATGCTAATGTCATGCTTCCGTACAATATGTGTGTTCCACTATGTTCCTGATTTTTTATATCTTCATTCACTTCACATGCGGCCCTATATTATTTCAGATCTGTTCTAATGAAGGTATTTATTAAATGTTTACGTATAATATATACTAAGTGTTAAAAATGAATATTTACAAAGGTTCGATGTTCTTTAGCAAAACTATTACCTACTGAAGAAACAATATTTTGAAGACTCTAAGTGATTTTTAATAAACATGCATTATAGTTATGTAAGAGACCTATGTTTTCCACTAGATGACAAGTGTTGAATATTGGGAGATAACTTCTCAGATTTTAAAATAATTTGTATACTTAGATATACTTTTCTACTATTTACACAAAGCAAGAATTTTAGAAAATTACTTATAAAAATTCACTGTATGCTTAGGAAATTTAATGCTTAGAAAAATTCCATTTTATTATTATGTAGTTAAAACGCATCCATTCTTTCCTATTTTCACACATTTAATTTATATTTTTTACAACTCTTTTCTTAAGAAATCTAAAACACTGGGCCATTCTTTGTTTGACATAGTTATACTAAATTTCCATCTTTATAATTTATTAATGCTTACATTTGCATAGTTACCTCCATTTGCCAAATGATTTCATCATATTTACCTCCTTTGTCACAATAATTCAATTGTCAGTAGGGCAGAAATCTGTTCCTTTTTACCATTAGAAAAATGAATACTTACAGAGATTAAATGATTGTCCAAGATCAGACAGGGAATAATGTGGGAATCTTAACCTTTAATCTAGTTTTTCTTTTGAATCCAGGCATTTTATCTGTATCAGGGGCACTTTTTACTGTTTTTCAAGGTCAACTCTGCCTCACATTTTAAACTTGCAGAAATCCCCCTTATCCAAATAAGTATTTAATTTTCATTCTATGATTAATTTAGAATCTAGCGGAAATTATTTTATTAGAAATTTAGGTCTTTAGATAATTAAGTTATTCACATTATTTTAAATGCCTATTAAGAAGAAAGAATATAAAGGGTAAACATACTCAATCTGTGTCCCCACTCATACAACATCGGAATAATTTCTATATGGGAAGGCTATGGAAAGTGCAGTGAGAACATTCAGAGCATCTAAGACTATCTAGGAGGTAGAAGGCGAGTCTTCTCTAGAGGGCTTTGACTGGATGGAGAGTAGACACCAGGTGGTTGTGCAAGAGGATGGCGTCATCATAAACAGAACAAGCCACCTCTGCAAAATCATGAATGAATGGAAAGCCAAGGAAACAAATATATTTTAGTTTCACTATAATTTAAAGGAAGAAAAGATGATAAAGTTTGTTGTACTTATTTTATATCATATATTAGTTATAGTTATTTTTCATTCTCTCTAATTAGCACATTAAGGCTAATGGCTATATATTATCAATCTCTAATTTTCATGACACTTGATGTAGTAAGGGCTTAATGAGCAACTGCTAAAGGAAACAAGTGTTCAGGTTCATACTAATACAATAATGGGTTTCTTTTTTTCTGAACAGCTCTCTTCCAACTCTGCTTATTTGAATCACAAGTAAATTATGATTTTTTATTTTTGTGTTTATACTGATATTTTATTTAAAATGAAGTGAATTTATGTAAAATATCCATATCATGCGTAATTGCATAGACGATTTTATTTTTTAAATTTAAAATAGTATAATAAATCTTTATTGAGTATCTACCATAAGGAAAACAAATGTTAGTTCCCAGAAGTCTATAGAGATGAGTACATACATGATAGCATTCTTGAGGAACTGTTCTATCTGAAAATTCTCAAAATTGTCCATTATTTTCAATTTAAGCATGTTTAGCAACCCGGTCGATACAAAATTATATATGTAATTTGTCAATGTATTAGCTTATTTTGTATCAATATAAATAAATTTGAAAACTGAGGTAGAAATTAAGAAATCACTGTATATTTAAGTATGTTGTCAAGGTGGAAAAAAAGAGAAAAGCATCTCATTAAGTCACTGCATTTTTTAGTAGTAACTATGTATGACAGACATGGGGACCCATAGGAAATCATGCTTTGTTAGAATTTTTATATGTGTTTGTTGTTTCTAAGCACTTTATATCCTCTAAAGCACTTACTAGAGTAAAACTGTGAATTAAAAAATGACTATGGATGTAATTGGTTTCATAAACTAACTTACCTTCAATTTTAAATATTAAACTGTCCATCCAAAACTACAGTTAGTCACTTGTAAAAGAGTTCTACAAAGAGAACCCCTTTAAATGGCACTATAAAATTTTATTTTGCAAGATAATTGTTTATTTGGGTTGCCCAAAGAAATGTATTTTTCTTAGGACGTTTTACAGAGCTCTATATTCTTAAGATGTTTATTTCTGTCATAGATAGTCAAAAGTTATAACTATTTTCAAGTACTATTACTTTGTTATTTTTAGTGTTTTTAATCTATAAGATCTCATTGGAATTTTTCCAGACTGGAAACATGATAGTTATAGACAGTGGTCTGGCTCTAGGAAAAAGTTGCACTGCCAACATTCTATAAGAGCAAAATTTTGATACTGTATTAATAATAGAAATCTTAATACTTAATAATTCTTAATCTTAATAATTCTCTTTCCAGAGCCCATAGTAAGACATAGTGTTAAATTTCTTGAGGACAGAGTTTGAAACACATCTTTTCATCAACACTCTATCTGATCATGCACTCTTTTAATCATTCAGCATTTATAGATGTCTTTATTAATTCTTCACAAAATGTTTATTATGGAATATGTTGAACATACAAAAGAATGTGTAAACATATATATGATTTAAAGAAGAATAAGAAAGCAAACATTTTTTCAACACTACATGAGAAAGCGAACATTTTAAACATTCTATATCGATTTACCATATTTACCACATACCAGTCTCCATTTTTACCTCCTTCTCCTTCCTCTCCAGGAGTAACCAAAATAACTTTCTATCTATTATTCCTTTCCTTTATTCAAAAATTTTGTCACATTTTCACATATAACAGTATTTACTTTTTAATTTTTAACATTCATGTATGAAGTAATTTGATATTCTTTTACAATTTGCTTTTAGATTTATTAAATTCCAGCTACTGTAAGATAATGCATATACCACATCTTTCACTGCTATAGAATATTCCATAGTACTAGTACTAGTACAAAAAATTAAGAGGATATTTATCTATTCTCTGGTCAATGGGCATTGGGTATTTGTGTTCTTAACAGTTGTTGCTATTATGAACAACACAAGGTATAGTTTTTACATGTCTAGTAAAACATAAGTACAAGAATTTCTCCAGAATAAATAGAATAGAATTGATAAGATATGGAACATATTCATTTTCTGTTTTAGTAGATAATTCCCACTTGTTTTTCAAGTGCTAGTATTGATCTATTTTCCCACCAGAACTCTGATGTTCTACATTCTCATAAATAAGTGATATTAATAGACCTTATTACTTTGCTACCATAATGTTAAATGATGAGGGTTAGAGGG
>NW_011888783.1:7889983-7909369 GCF_000151845.1 Pteropus vampyrus | reverse complement strand
TCTCCATTTTTACCTCCTTCTCCTTCCTCTCCAGGAGTAACCAAAATAACTTTCTATCTATTATTCCTTTCCTTTATTCAAAAATTTTGTCACATTTTCACATATAACAGTATTTACTTTTTAATTTTTAACATTCATGTATGAAGTAATTTGATATTCTTTTACAATTTGCTTTTAGATTTATTAAATTCCAGCTACTGTAAGATAATGCATATACCACATCTTTCACTGCTATAGAATATTCCATAGTACTAGTACTAGTACAAAAAATTAAGAGGATATTTATCTATTCTCTGGTCAATGGGCATTGGGTATTTGTGTTCTTAACAGTTGTTGCTATTATGAACAACACAAGGTATAGTTTTTACATGTCTAGTAAAATATAAGTACAAGAATTTCTCCAGAATAAATAGAATAGAATTGATAAGATATGGAACATATTCATTTTCTGTTTTAGTAGATAATTCCCACTTGTTTTTCAAGTGCTAGTATTGATCTATTTTCCCACCAGAACTCTGATGTTCTACATTCTCATAAATAAGTGATATTAATAGACCTTATTACTTTGCTACCATAATGTTAAATGGTGAGGGTTAGAGGGTAGGGAAAGAATTGTGGAAAGGGAGAGTTGAGTACAGATTTCACAGAAGTCCATTCCAACTTATGGTTATACGAGTTTACCACCACTTTATTGTAATTCATACAGTCATATTCTCATATGCCTTTAGATCTTGCTTTTTCATTTCTGTATTCTCAGTGTTTGGTACATGGTGAGTACCTGCTAATGCTTTCAGAAGGAATGAGAAAAACTATACCAACTGAATATTATTTTACAAAACTTATTAGATAGTAATTGATATGAATCACTGCCCTGGTAAAATGCACCTGTGTGATGAGGGTAACGAGTAAAATTCCCAACTGTTCACATTTCTTAAAGGGGTATGCATTTCATGGGAATATTTACAAGATAGGTATGAAGCTTTAAAAAATTAAAATTTACCCTCAATTTTGTAAAACTTCAAAATTTTGTGCAAAAAGAGTAATTCAAGTTAAGAAATTGGAAATATTCACATGTAGTTCTATTTCATTTTATAAATAATAATCTCAAGTATAGCTTTGTAGATTTATATGAATATAACTAGAATATATCTGCAATTATTGATGCTTTTTTCCCCTTCTGCTCTTTCCACAACCCTATGGTCTCTTCTCAAGCTCACTTTTATTTTTTAATTTTCTTGTTTTGACTTATAAATTGTTTCCAACTAAGTTAGATTCAAGCAAGGGAGATCATATAGCCTTTCTCTTCATTAGTTCATATATCCATCATATATGTCTCTATGATTAAAAACTACTTTATTAAAAGAGTGTAAAAGGGTCATTGTCACCTGAAGAAGGAAGATGGGAATGGGAAGTCAATTTTTTATCAAACTGATAACACATTAGTTAAGCATGTTAGAATTTAATAGTTTTATTTCTAATTTTATTTTAATAAGTTTATTTTTAATTATCTTTCTTCATGGAATCACCACTATGTATCAGTTTCTATTTTTCTTTCTGATATATAAACAAAACTAAGGCTCACCTAAAGGAAGTATTTTTAAAATGGCATTCAGTACTGAGTTTACCCTAGGTTCTCTAAACCTTTGAGTGATTAACCATGAGCTTTGGACTTTGTAGCCATATTTCATATGCCTTTTAAAAAATTTCCTTTTGTCTTACAAAACATTAAATTAGACTAAATTTATATACCATTCTCTTAGAATGATAGAAAATCATTCCATCTCTATTCCTTCTTGGGGTTCTGTTTCTCCAACTGTCTTTTAAAATTTGAGTCCCTAGTATTTCACTCTAAATGTCCTAACCACTAGATCTTTCCAACAAATACTCCTTAAATATCGTCTATTCTAGATAACTGCTATATGTAACATGTGAAGGATACAACTGAGAAAAAAATAGACATGGTCCCTGCTCTTGAGTATATATTTGAATTAGAGACTCACATATTATTCCAGCAGTCATGCACATTGTAAATTCCATGACATAAAAGTACATGTAACCATGTAACGGATGGCTTTATCTAGTGTGGGGGACTGAGAAAAACAAGGAATTAAATAAGAAGAGTATAAACTGAAAAATAAGTACTCCAGAAAGTGAGAACTATGTAAACTGAGAATGACTATAGTGTAATTAAAGGCACTAGGGGAACAAAAGCCAACGAAGGTGATGAGGGAGGAGTTTTTGCACCAGAGACTAAATCCAAATGTCTCCAGGCATAGTCTAAGTCCAGAGAATACTACTTACTATTGCATGTGCTTCTGCCGCTCCTGCTCCTGACCTTGGGATTAACAACTGCTGGTCCAACCTAGACTTTCCTGAAAGAGACCAGGTGCCTGCAAGAATGACTAAATCCAAAGCTACACACTAGAGCTTAAGTCCCCTTCTCAAATTTAAAAAATATCTGGCAAATAAGAAATATTAATCTCATCATTAACCATTTTAACAACACATAGGTACAGGAATTTAGAACACATATATTGTATTTCCCAAAAGTCTAATCTTTTTATTTTTTTGTTTTTAATAATTTTATTACTTTTTAATTGTCTTCAATGAATTTTTAGCTGTCATCACAGAACGTTTTGATTTTGAAAAAATGCTTTATGAATGATTATAATATATTACGCTCTTTTGAACCCATTGCCTTCCTATAGTATTTTTTTTTACACACTTCTTTGGAATGTTCTGTGAAATGTTTTACCCTACTTATCAGGAATAGTGATGAGAATATTCCTCTTTAGATCTGTATATTTTCTATATTCTATAGTGGAAATTTAAATTTGCCTTGACAACAGAGTCCTACTTATCAGGAATAGTGATGAGAATATTCCTCTTTAGATCTGTATATTTTATATTACCCTACTTATATTACCCTACTTATATTACCCTACTTATCAGGAATAGTGATGAGAATATTCCTCTTTAGATCTGTATATTTTCTATATTCTATAGTGGAAATTTAAATTTGCCTTGACAACAGAGTCCACATCTATACATCTATGAATCATTTAAATTTTTTTGTAAATATGAGTCTGGGATCCACTCATTAACCTTTGGAAAATCCTGAACCTGGGGAATAACCCACCTATACATACTTAGATGTTTTCATTGTTTAATTAATATGTTTAATTATGTAATAACCTGTCACCATTGAGGACAACATATAAATCTGCAAAGATTATTATGTTGTAAAAATACATTTTACCACTAAAAGTGGAAGGGAGACCAGGGGGATCCTGAACTTAAGAAGGAGAGCAACTATGAAGAAAAAGTATTTCCCCAAACCATGGTGGAAGACTGATATCTAAGAAGAGAGACATACAGTTAGGAAATTCCTGTGACTGGTACTTGTGATGGTCATCAAGAGTCATAAAATCTCATAATTATAAATTATGTTACACTTGAGAGGTAAACTTTTAAGAATAAATAAAGTCAGTGCCCACGTTCTGAAGAGCAAAGCCATTAACACAGACAGATTTTGAGGTAATTTTAGTTTGGATAGTCTGAAAAAAAAAAGGGGACCAAATAATTTAGAGACTCACATTGAAAAATTCACTGTTTTATTATTTTGTGCTTATTTTCTTTTCTCTCTTTTCTATAGCACTTATTTTTATCTGGATTCACCCTCTACTACCCCAACTTTCCTCACCTTTGCCTTGATCAATTAAAAAAAAAAAAGATAACTTTTGTGGAATTTCCTATTTTATTAAAATACAAATCAAGTTTCTAATTAAAATGTGCAACCAACACCATAATTTTATCTGTATTTTTTTCATAAAATCACAGTTAAATTTTAATTATATTTAATTACAAAATCTCAAGTGTTTCCTAATGGGGCCAAGCTGCTTTTCTTAAATATTAATTCGTTAAAGGCCATGTTTAATAGTAATAAATCTTCCTATTCCCTTTGACTTCTTAGTAGTAGCCCAAATGCAGCAGCACTGGCTCCCCCTGAAACTGCATTAATTCCATCTATAGGGATTTCTAGTGATATGTGCAAGTTTCTCGGAAACAAAGCATCTTCTATTTGGTTTCATATTTCTACACTGTCTTTTCTTATTCTTAATAAGAAGAAAGGAAAAAGAAAAGAAGGAAGAGAGGGAGAGAGGGGGAAGGGAAAATTCTCACTGAAGAAAATTCCTTAACAGTATGTATAATGTTTTATTGGGAAATGTTATTTAAAAAGGTCTTTGAAAGTCATGGCAGGAAAAAATGGCTATATCTTCTTTTATACTTATCATTCAGTCCATACATTCCCTACTTCCTGGAGTCTACAATGCTTCCCATTTATGACTTGACCAGCTAATTGAGAAGAGGAGATATCCATTAAGTGGTTCAAAAGAAAGATTGCATAATATGAATAATAATTGTATGTAAACCTAAAATTAAATCAATCTATCTATCTATCTATCATCTATCTATCTATCATCTATCTATCAATCTATCATCTATTAACTACCTATCTATCTCTATCATCTATTTACCTATCATCTATCTTCCAGATCTTAGAAATACATTATAAAACCTAGGATTTTATTTTATTTAGCCTCCTGATTAGCCTTGGGTCAAGGACTTGTTCTTGTTAATAACAACAGCTGTTGTAAATCCAAATCCAATAAAATCTTATAGTACTCTTACTTTTTGTGATTTATTGTGGTACTTTCTTTCATAAGAGATTTCCACTTTTTTCTTTTCTCTGCAGTACAAATTTAAAATTGCTGTATATTGAATTATCTCTGCTGCAGTTAGGGAGAAGAGTGGGAAATGAGTTTTACTAGGTAAACACCTGACATCACAAAGGTTGTTTTCTTACGAATTATGCCAAAGGAATGGAAATAACTTAGAAAAAACATATGTAAAAAAAAAAAAAAGCCATGAATTCTTCTATAAAATTGCTATGAAAAAATACATTAAAATATATTAAAGTGTTAACATATAATTGATTTTAACATTACACAGAAGGATAGAAAAATGAGTAGAGATATTTTACAAATATTTTCACATTAGAAACATAAAGAATTAAATAAAATATATTAGATTCAATATGCCAGAAAAACTATTTAAAATAGAAAGCTACACAGTGCTTGTTTGATGTTAATATAAAAAATACCTAAAAAAAAGAAATGTCATTTTATTGAAGTATAAAGAGCTCTATAATAATGCAGGAAATCTGATTTGGTACCTAATTTGTCCACTAAAGAGCCATGTGCTCTTCTGCAACGCACATCCCTTCTTCTGTGTTAGTTACTTCATGTGTGAGAATGACAAAAATTGGATTAAATGATGCTTGAAGTCCTATTTAATTCTAATGTTTTATAATCTTTGAAATCTTTTGTATGTTTTATATATTGATATGTATATAATATTTTTATTTTAATTATAATAAAAAGTACATAAAATTTCCATTTTAACCTTTAAGTGTGCAGTTCAGTAGTGTTAATTTCGTTAACATTGTTGGATAACAAATCATCAGAACTTCGACATCTTGCAAAACCGAAACTCTATACCCATAAAACAACAAATCCTCATTTTCTTGTTTTCTTAAGATCCAGGTAACCACCATTGTATTTTCTGTTTCTATGAAATTATATTTTCGTGATAACTTTACTTAACATACATAATGTCCTGAAAGTTCATCCATATTGTAACATGTGGCAATATTTCCTTTCATTTAATGCTGCATAATATTCCATTGTATGTAAATACCACATTTTATCTGTTCATCTGATGATGGACATTTGGTTTGATCTGCCTCTTGTATTATTATTAATGCTACTATGAATGTGGTTTGCAAATATCTCTTCAAAATCCTGCTTTCAGTTCTTTTGAATTTTTACTCTGAAGTGGGATTGCTTGATGATATGGTAGTTCTATTTTTAATTTTTTGAGAAACTGACACTTTTTTCCATAGTGGTTGCAACATTATAAGTATATGATATATTTTAAATTTGTTTTTAATTTATTGCAATCATCCGTATTATGGTTTTATTCTTTAACCCTTAAAATGTTCAGAAGAAGAAATTTTATAAGCATTCTGAGTGGTCATACTCAGAAGTGACTAATGTTTCTGGTAATATATCAAATCCCTTTATGAGACATCTGTCTAGGAAAGTTAACTGGGAAAATTGTGAAGTGATAAAGTTGTGTTATCTTAGGTTTGCAGCAACTGATATAATCAGTGGAAATTACCTACATATTTCATTTTTTTTAAATAATTTATCTGGCTAAATAACTACGGATATAACAAAACGAAGGGGATAAGTATTCATTCCATGAATGGGGTAAGAGAAAATCAGATAGGGCTGAGTGTGATCTTTTGCCTTTCAAATATCTGCTTAGAATTCTGAAAGAATATGTCTTTAGGGGATGAAGAGAGAGGTATGCCTGTACATTGTAGGCTAAATGATTCAAAGCTGCTCTGTCCCTTACTTGTTGGGAAATTGTGGTATGGTGGATAGAAAGATCTGAGGAAGTGCCTGTTCTGTATTCTCTCCAGGGACAGAGTTTCATGGCACAGTCCTCTGGGAAGCTTCAGCTAAATTAATCTGCTGACTAGAATCTGGATAAGAATGTGTGTTTTTAAAGCCCATGTTCCAGGAGAAATAGGGTTTAAAAGGTATGATGCCTTTTATTTTTCCTGCTGCAAAGTTGAGAAAAAGAATAAGTAAGGCTTATGCTTATAATTCGAAATTGTATGGAGAGTTATAGGCTATGAAAAATAAATGATGGTACATTTAAAAAGTATATGACTTTTTTATTGTTCACTCAATTAATTTTATAATTTTATTTAAATATGTATTGTCAGGTAGACAAGAGTAAATATGCTTACAGGTTTTTATGTACCTATATATTCAATTCAACAAAAACTATGCATTGTGATATATATATTTTCTATATATATAATATTTATTATATATATATATTATATATATTTTACATATATATATTTTATATATATATATATATATATATATATATACATAGCCTTGTTTTAAACCATAAGAGAACAGAACTGAAAGATACCTAACTGAAGAATATATAAAAGACAAAAAAAATACAGAAATTAAGCATGTACAAGTTTATAAGAGAGAACTACTCAGAGTTCCATGATTCTATGGCACAAGAACATATTATTAGGGGCTTTGTGTGTTGCAGTAGTTTGGAGTCTAACCACGTAAAGGTTCAATGAAGGTAAAGGCACTGTATAATCAGATGTATTGTGGAAAAATAATTCTGGCAGTTTTTGATTACGGTGGAGTAAAATTGAAGTAGAGAAACTTGTTTGAAGATCACTGCAGTAGTATAGGCAAGAAGTGATGACAGATTCAGTGCGGAATTGAAAGGACAAATGCCAAATGTATTTATGTGAGCAAAATGGACAATGGTGATCATTATGGATGAGGAGAATAGTAGAAAGAATGTTATATAATATTGATGATTTTATATATAAATATGAAAGTAAATACTACCACTAATAGTTGAAAAAAATTAAAACCGCTTATCCTTGTGAAGAGGAAATCTGGTATAGTGTTAAGAAAGGCAGAAGGTAGCTGTGTTTAATTTAGGATTTGTTATGTTATTTCTATTTTACAGTTATATACACGTCATTGTACTTTGTTAATATTAAAAGTTAATCAATTACAAAAATAAAGATCATCTAAAAATTAAGTTAAAAGCAGGTTGAAAAATCTGTTTTAAAGTAACTATTTGGTTAGCACATACATACAGATATGTAAAAATAGATTTATTATAAATATCAACTACTCTAATCTCTGAACAACTGCATTATAAGCAATCAATAATCAATCCATTTTATAATTAAAATTAATAATGCTTAGAATATTAAAAACAGTTATCTATGTCTTCTTGGTTTTGACTTCCTAGGTATATTCTGGTTCCTACTCAACTTTTGAAAATTTTTATATAATTTTTTACTTTGTTTTTACAGAAACACTATATTATAGATAAACATAGACCCATACAGTTGTAAATAATGTATTTCTAACATGTTTGAAAATAAAATTACCTTAAAGACAAAAATAGACTTCAATATTATAGGTTTGGGCATGTTGGTCACAGCAAGTTTCAAAATACTATTTCATTACTCTCTCTGAGTCCTGCATGTCCCACATTCCTCAGCTCCAGGAAACCCATTGTAGGTAATGAGTCAGAGATTATGTCTGTTTTGCTTATCATTACATCCCCAGGAACTACTGCCTGAAACATACTAGGTCACTAGTAAATATTTATTGAAGACTTAATACATTTCTGTACATACAAGCACTGTCTCTACCTTGACTGTCATTTTAGGTAAATCTTCCATATTCTAACTTTATAAATCTTTCCATGTGTTTTTTTTTTATTTTGCAATTAATATTATTCATTTATTCATTTTACATTAATACCTTAACAAATCTAGAATTTGATTTTGGTGTAGTATTTGAGAAGTAGCCAAGTACTCTTTTTTCCTAAAACATAACCAGTATTTCGAGCACTACTTTTTGAAAGCCACAATATCTCCACTTATTTCAAATGACACTCTTATGGTATGTTAAAATGGCATGATTCAATATTCGAAATTTTGTAATTATTTGCTTGCCTTTTGTAGTGTCAGTATCATGCAGAATTAATTCTAGTTTTATGAAATGTTTTAATATGACAATTTCTGCTTTTTTAAAAATTTTAAATAACAATTTAAATATAAATAAATGTTCAGTGTCACGATTCAACTATACAGAAGCACATAGAGAAAAAATTAAGGACTGATATATTTGAATTGTGCTTTTTATACAACTTTTCCTATGTAATGCTTTCTGACTTGTATTCTATTTCATCCAATAATCATATTGGTACAACAGTATATATTATTTAATTAGCTTTTCCATGGTATATATTTTTTTACCATCTCTTTTCTCCACCCTTTTGCATTATTTTATTTTGAGTGAATCACTTATAAAGAATATGTTGTTACATTTGCATTAGTAAAAGAAAATGTATTTTCTTTAATTAATGCAAGCTTTATCTTTTAAAGAAACATAGCTTTCCAAATGATAAACAATTTAAATAATTATATTTTAGTATATTATCTTAACCTACATCACATTCTGTAATTTAGAAAAAGTCACCTTATTTCTGTTAAGAAAATTGTGACATCATTTCATCCTGTATGCCAGCCCTTCTCTTTATCTCTTAATATTTCTAAGAAAACTGACAGCTATTCAGAGATTTCATCTTCAATTTCTTTCTCAGCATTCTTGAATGGATGTCATCCAGGCCAAGAGATTTGCATTTTTATAGCGCAAATAAGTGCTCTCTAAAAATATACTTTCTTAAAATCTTCTCTCCTATCATAGGCTTCATATCACTGTTACCAATGTTGAGTCTACCTTTTATTGTCTTGGCGGCCATTGACCTGTACAGAAAAAGCTGAAAACTTGTGTAATTCTTTGCTCACATATTAATAATAAACCATTATCGTAAAGTAAATTGGGCTTTATTTTCAGTATTTTTTGTTTTATAGTAAATATAAATTAAAAGATTCTTTTATGACCATTTAAACTTTTTGACAGGATCATTTCATACTAACTTTGCTTTAAAAGCTCTTAAAATTTCATGTCTATTTGTTACAATTACCTTTGATTGCCATGCTCTCTATTCTTTTATACATTTTATCTCAATAACTCAACTCTTCAGATTCCCTTACTATTTTCTTCTCTCAGAATCATTTGAGGCTGTATCTTCAGAATTTTATTCCTGAAAACAATCCATTATTATCATTAATATTTTTCTTGTTAATGAATCCTGTTGCCCTGTTTATGCTAAAATTTTAATAACTCTTTGTGTTATTATTTATCTCTTGTAATTAAAAATATATATTTCCTTTTAAAAGGTGTGTATTTGACTAGGCTCAAGTAACCAACCTTGATGATAATAAATTCTAAGGGTTTTAATTGAATCTTTTCCAGTTTTTCTGGAGTTTCAACTTCTCTGCCATTCAGTTACTTCTTATTGGTTGAAGTACAGAATAGCATTTCCTCTCATCATTCTCTCTAGCTTCTAAGAGATTAAATTGACAGCAAGGCGCGCCAAGTATTACTAGATCCTGCTTGTAACAGAATGAGTTTTGTGGAAGGTCTGGAAGATTAAATACGATCTTTTTATAATATTGCCAGTTTCTAAACTCTGTTTCCTTATCTGTAATATGAGACAGTAATACTTTCTCTTACTAGTCCATTTTTTTCAAGGACTAAATGATCCAAGGAATGTGAAAATATTTTGAAAATCTTAAAAAGGTGCTCTGTAAATATGCTATGGATTTTATGTTATGTATACGTTTTGAATATAGTTTTGTTTATTTGAGCCACAAATCCTACATGATCAGAACTCTCTTAATTTCTTTCAGCATGAAGAACATACCTCAGTAGGTAGATTATCAAACAAATAATTTGCTTGAGCATTTATTATATAATTAGATACACACAATTAGACCAATGATAAATAGTTAATTGATCAATACACTGAATTAATATGAGTGATTTATTCAGGATTTGATGATTACTCTATTTAGTAGGAACAATAACCATTCCTAAAAATGTCCACCTCTTAATCCCCAGAACCTGTGAATATGCTTAGGTGTCACAGGGAAATTAAGTGGCAGATGGTATTGTTTGCTTATCAGCTGAGCTTAAAATACGATTATCTGGAATTATTCCGGGGGACCTGATGTAATCACAAGGGTCCTTAAAAGTGGAGGAGGGAGGCAGATGGAGGAGTTAGAGTCTCTGATACGATGAACAACTTGAGCACTGCCACTAGGTGGGGAGAGCTAGTTGGATGGAGGAAGATGGCCATGAGCCAGGGAATGTGAGTGGACTCTAGAAGCTGGAAGAGGTCAGGAATTGGAGTCTCTTTTACAACCTCTAGAAGAAATACTGTCCTGATACCAACTAGATGTTAGCTCAATGAGATTTATTTCAGATTTCTGAACTTCTAAACTGTAAAATAATAAATTTGTATTATATTAAGCCACAACATTTGAGGTGTTTTGCTTCAGCAGCCATAGAAAATTGAGACAATCTATATTCGTTTGTATTATTAGCATCATTACAAAATAAACATATTTCTGAAAAAAAAAACACACTGTTGACAAGTATATAAATTTGTGGTGGGATCATGGAAACAGACGATTTTCACTGTTGTATTCTAAGTGCATTCGCATGGTGAAATGACCAAATTAAGCAAAACAATTGCTTAATATCTTTTCCAAGACAGTTTGTTATGATGATTCCCTCCTTGGTAATTCTCTTGCTAATTGACATAAAGCATTTTATTGCTTTATGGAAATTGCTAACTGTTCAAAAGCTGAACAAAATAAGAAAATTCAAGACTTCTGTTTTTTTTATTAGAAGAATCTTTAAAGCATATTTTTAAAAGATTATCACTACTAATAAACTAGAAATGATAAAAACAGGTTAGATTAAGTCATAACATTAAAATAATTAACATAAAAATAAATATTGCCATCACGAAATTACATGCCTAAATACACATACAAGAATACACACACACCCCCCAAAAGATAAGTTGAAGTGGTTTCATGAAAAAAAAAATTAGCCTGTATGTTACATAGATAAAGAATTGTCAGGAAGTATGAGCTTAATATAATTAGATAAGCTTTCTTTGAAGGCCAAAAGCTATATATTTTTAAGAAACATTTTTATCATTTAATTTATAGTTATTTCTTATATATTCTTAAGATGATCTCTCCAGTTATACTGATGCTTTTTAAAGTTATCAATTTTTTTCAGAGCACTTAAGTTATCTGATGCATTTTTGTTAACTGATTAATATCTATTTCCCTCAGTATAGCTGTAAACTTAATTGAAGCAGCATTCATAAGAGTTAACATTATTTTATTTTTCTCTAGAGCAGCAGTCCCCAACCTTTTTGGCCCCAGGGACCAGTGCTCCTATGAGAATTTAATGCCTGATGATCTGAGGTGGAGCTGAGGCAGTGATGCTAGCACTGGGGAGCACCTGCAAATACAGAATAAGCTTCACTCCCTAGCCTGCCGCTCACCTCCAGCTGTGCAACCCAGTTCCTAATACACATGGACTAGAACTGGTCCACGGCCCAGGGGTTGGAGACCCCTGCTATAGAGCCCAGAGTTTTGATAAGAGTATGTATCAATGAATATTTGTTTAATGAAAAGTTTTTGTTATAAAATGAAGTCTTAATATTACTGTTAATGTTCTAGATAGAAAAATTTTTATCTCACAGAAAAACACTGGGCTGTTTGTTCAATGTCAAATGACAAAGAAGGCAAAACTAATATTCTGTAGCTTCTCCTGAATGATTTTCAGGAAATATATGTCAATCATCAGCAGAAAAAATCCATATTTAAACTTCAAATTAGAGACTTCAGAATGAATCACTGTGTGTAACAGTTTGTCATCTAAGGTGTAGCTATCTAAGTCTCCTAAGACTCTTATGGCATTATGAACCAGTTCAGCTTCTGGTGTCTTCTGTTAAAAAAAAAAAGAAATAGCTATATTTGATAACTAGGATTTAGATCTCTAAAATAATATTTTAAATTGATAAAAAATGTTTGGAGATCTTAGGCTTTTGATGAATTTTAAGGGTATTATAAAAATATTAGAAATAGACAATTATGAATCAATGCAATTATATTTTCAACTGGATTTTTTTAAAGTATTTTTTTTTTTACCCCAGAGACATTAAATAAATCTTTTAAAATGCTTGTATTTAAATAAGGTTACCTTACATATACTGGGTTATTATTTGAAGATATCCAAAACACTAATTCAAAAAGATATAGGTACTCTTATGTTTATTGCAGCACTATTTACAATGCCTATCAATAGACAATTGAATAAAGAAGATGATATACATATATACAATTGAATATTACTCAACCATAAAAAAGAATGAAATCTTACCATTTGTGACAACATGGATAAAACTGGAAGGTATTATGCTAAGTGATCATTTATATATTATATATACATATATTAGGTATGTTCTCATTTCTGTCAAATTTATAAATAAACTGCATATATAAACTTAATATAAATGACAATAACACACCCAAAATACTTTGAATATTCATTAAACTGTTCTCAAAATATCCCTAAACATTACTGTTTAATAAGAACTTTGGGTATTTGAACGACACAGGCTATAAAGAAAAACAAAAATAAAAGTTAATCTTTTTACTTTATATAAGGTAGGTTCACTTGAATAAAACTGGCTTAAGATAAGTAATTTGCTAAAGATAAGTTGTAATGTAATAATTTAAATCTTGATTAATTAAAAATTTAGTTATATATTTGTTATATTATGCTGACTCTCTTAGTCTGGTTTATTCTTTTCAGGCAACTAAGAAAAATTGTTACTTTGATATTTTAAAATATTTTATCTCATATTTTCTATAAAATTTTTACACATTTCTCATTTTGATTGAATTTCTTGGGTAAAACATATATAAATAAATAAACATATAAATAAGTAAATATGAACTTAACACTAATATCGACTTCTTAATAGGGAAATAATTTCACCATAAATCCATTTGATATTTGAAGGAGAATTGATCAACAAATCCCATTTTTGTTAGATGTCTAAAACATATTCAAAATTGCTTATAAGCACAGGGCGATACTGCTTTGTTTTGGAGGGAAACTTACCTCTAGTGCAGAATTCAAACAATTAAAATATTTAAATAAATTATAATAAATATTATGATAAACAAAGTATATGGGCCTAAGTTGATACACACCAGAATTATCTTATGTGTTCTTTCAGTGGGTTTAGAAGTTTCATGTCTTAGAACATTTACCAGGAGAGATTAAAATTTATCTAGGTAAAGAGGAAGTTAAAGGTGGAATGATGTTTGCAAAGACCTACTGATAAGGGAAAGCATAAATACTAAGGCAACTGCAATAAGTGCTGTATGGCTTACACATAAAAAGTAAATGTCACAAGGGAGATGGCTATAGCTAACATTTCTTGAGCACTACGTGCCAGAGTTTCTTCTGAGTCTTTTACATAAATTATCTCAGGTATTACAACTCAAACAACCCTAGAGGTTGTTCAATAAATATAATGTGTTCAATGACATATTATCATTGGTAAGATGATGACATTGGACCGAGATTGACTATCAATTATTAGCTATGCAACTTTGAGGACGCTATTTAACTTCTATGCCTTATTTTTTTCATCTATGAAATGGGAATAATGATAGCACATCTATTTTATAGTTATATCATGAGAATAACATGAACTAACAGATGAAAAGCATTTAGATAGTACCTGTCATATAGTAAAAACAGAGTTCAGTTATTAATAATATTATTTTTAGCACTTTATATTTTAAGAAACTATCAGAGTATTCCTTTTAAAATGTTAATTAGGACATGTTAATACTCTCCTCAAAAACTTGATTGTGTTCTCAGATCACATAGAATAAGAACCAGATTCAGGGCCCTCAAAACATATCTCAACTTCTACTACTCTACTTCCTCCCTTTCTCCACAAGAGCTTCACTGGACACCTAGATGTTTATCAAATACTCCACTTCAGAACACTTACCCTCACTATTTTCTTTAACCAAAAATCTTTCTACGTATATATTCATAACTTGCACCTTTATTTCTTTCAAGTTTTCTATGACAGATTTTTAATGACCACCTTATATTAAACAACAGGCCTCTCCAAGTAAAGGGAATTGAACTCGACACACATATAACTTTATTACATATACAAATGATTTTCAATTTAAAGCCCTAGATCTTTATAACTTAAGCAACTGGAAAACAGGACAATATATATGAAATAACTGTTCAGAAAATGGATAGCAGAGCACAGGACTGCTATCTCTAAAAATAACGAAAATAGTGAGATATGAACTAAAATTACCATTGCTCTCTTCCAGAAGCGATTTCCAAATTGAGGAGGCAGGGAAGAAGAATGCAATCAAAATTTAGCAGATTTTCTAAGTTCAAGGGACAGACATCAGAGTTTGAGGCCACAGATGACTGCAAAATAAGAGGAAGAACAAGAGAAAGGATCTATACAGAGAAAGAAACCCCATAGATTTGCACAAGTGTCTCCTTGAGTTTTTGCTGTGCATACCTTGGATGAAACTCTATTCATTTGGGTAAAAACAAACCAGAGAATTGTAAGCTGAAAAATTTACAGAACTCATACAGGTTAGATGTTAGAGTTCCAACCAGTCAGTGATCACAGGGGACAGTTAGTAGCATCCCAGAAGGAGCATTCTTCAGTAATAGAACTAAATTCTCATGAAGCAAGGATACTTTAGACCACCTTAACAAAATTTCAGTAGGCCTATGAAGGATCAGACTAATCCACATGTAACTTAACTACTTATCATAGCACTCATTAAATGAAGACAACAAGATCCAAACCACCAGCAACATAACATTCATAATATCTGAATTAGTCTCCTCAGGCTACAATAACAAAATATCACAGACTGTGTGGCTTTAAACAAACATTTATTGTCTCACAGTTCTTCAGATTAGAAGCCTACAATCAAGTTGCCAACAAATTTGGTTTCTGATAATGTCTCTCTTCCTGGTTTGTAGGTGGAAGCTTTCTTGCTGTGTCTTCACGTAGCTTTTTCTCTGTGTGCATGCAAAAATCAAGACAACTCACTGCTGCTTCTTCTGATGCCATCCTTTTTTATGGCCCCAACCTTATGAACTCATTTAACCTTAATTACCTCTCAGAAGCCTTATTTCCAAACACCATCACATCAGGGATTAGGATTTCAACACATGAATTTCGAAGAGACACAATTCAGTCCATAACAATATCTAACATCTAAGCCACTATGACAAGAGGTCAACCTCTGACCAACAGCCAACAAGGAATTCAGGTTCTCAGGCCAATAACTTGTGAGGTACTGAATCCTGTCAACAACTGCATGTGTGAGCTTAGAAGTGAATCTTTTCACAGTTCAAGGCCTGAAGTGACAACACCTCTAGACAACACCTTGATTTCATCTTTGTGAAAGACATTAGAGCAGAGAATCAGCTAACTGTGCCCAGTTCCTGACCTACAGAAACTGCAAGAAAATAAATGTGTGTTGCCTTAAGAAATTACATTTGAGAATTACAAGGCATTAAAAGGGAATTCCCTTTCCCTTGAGTTTCCTTCTGATCACTCCCATCCAAGGGTGACTATTCTAACGATCTCTTACTATATAAACAAATTTCACTTCTTTTTATACTTTTATATTTTATAAAAATGGATTATACAGTATGTATATTTATTTCATGTCTGACTTATTACATTCAAATTTGTGTTTAGAAAATAATACCTTAATGATTCATAAAGGTCATTCATTCTCATTGGTGTGTAATCTAGTGTATGCATAGAACATAAATTATTTATTGATTTTACTTTTAATGGGACTTTGAGTAGCTATGCTTTTTTGGACCTTAAAAACAGTGCTGCAATGAACATTTTAGTACATGTCATTTTACAAACAGTTATTATTCGTTTCTTATAGGTATAGTCTTAGGACAGTAATTTTTGGGGTATTAAATATATATTTACCTTCCATCTATAGTCAAATGGTTTTTAAAGTTTACAGATAGATATAATAGTTGTTTTGTAGTCTAAGAAGCTAATTTTATAGAAGAAAAAACTGAGAACTATTGTATGTTCATAGCCAAACTTAGGTATTTCAATGAATTGGATGCCTAAAATCGTTTTGTTTCTTTTAAATATACATGTAGTACCATATGATCCACCAAGTGCATTTTTAGGCATTTGTTCTAGGAAAATGGCCACATATGTTCACACAAAAACCTGTACATAAATGTTCATAGAAGCTTTATTCAAAATATTTCAAACCGGATGCACAGGCATTCTTCAAAGGGGAATGGCTAAACTATGTGTGGTACATTCATCCATACCATAGGATACTGCTTAAAAAGAACTATTCATACAATTTGGATAAATCTCAGAGAATTATGCTAAGAGAAAGAAAAGCCAACCCTTTAAAGTTAGATACTGTATGACTCCATTTATTTAAGATTCCTAAAAACACAAAATTATAGAAATGAAGAAAAATTAGTGCTTACCAGTGCTTAAGGACTGAGTGGGGTAGGAGGAGAAGTGGCTGTAATGCCTCCTTTTCAATTTTTGGAAGAGTTTGAGAAGACTAGGTATTAAATCTTTGAATATTTGGTAGAATTCACTGGCAAAGGAATCTGCTCCTGGACTTTTACTTTTTGGTAGGTTTTTGATGATTGTTTCAATTTTCATACTGCCGATCAGTCTGTTTAGATTTTCCAGTTCCTGATTCAGTCTAGGAAGGTTATATATTTCTAAGTAATTATCCATTTTTTATGTTATTAAATTTAGTGTTATATACTTTTTCATAGTATTCTTGTATGATCCTTTGTATTTCTAAGGTATCTGTCATAATTTCTCCTCTTTCATGCCTGATTTTGCTTATTTGTGTCCTTTCTTTTTTTTCTGTAGTGAGTCTCACTTTATTGAAGGTTAGTTCAATTTATTAACCTTCTCGAAGATCTAACTCTTTGTTGCATTACTTTTTTCTATTTTTTTTGTTTTGTTTTCAATTTCATTTATTTCTGCTCTAATTTTGATGATTTCTTTCCTTCTGCTGACTTTAGTTTGTTCTCCCTTTTCTCGTTTTTTAAGATAAAGTGTTAGGTTGTTTATTTGGGTTCATTCTTATTTTTTGAGATATGACTGTAATGATATGAACCTTCCTCTTGTGACTGCTTTTGCCTTGTCCCCAAACTTTTGATATGTTGTATTATTATTATCATTCGCTTCTATATATCTCTTGATCTCTCTTTTTATTTCTTCTCTGACCTGGTCATTCTTTAGTAGCATGTTGTTTAACCTATATGTATTTGTGGTTCTTCCCACTTTCTTTTTACAGTTGATCTCCAGCTTCAAAGCATTATGATCAGAGAATATGGTTGGTATGATTTCAACCCTCTTATATTTGTTGAGACTATTTCTGTGTCCCGGTTTGTGGTCGATTCTTGAGAATGTTCCATGTGTACTAGAGAAGAGTGTATATAAGCAGCTGTTTTGGGATGGAAGACTCTGTGTCAATTATGTCCAGTTGGTCTAATGTATCATTTAAGGATGTTACTTCCTTATTGATTTTCTGTTTGGATGATCTGTCCATATCCTACTACGATAGTGTTTTGGTCTCTTTCTCTCTTTATTTTTGTCAGTAATTGCGTTATATACTTCATGGCTCCCTGATGGGAGTATAGATATTAATAAGTGTTGTGTCTTCTTGGTGCATGATTCCTTTTATCACTATGAAGAGTCCCTCAATATCTTTCTTTACCTTTTTCATTTTGAAATCCATTTCATCTGATAGTACCACTACTCCTACTTTTCTCTGAATGCCATTTGCTTGAAATATCATTTTCCACCCTTTGTGGAAAATATCATTTTCCACACTTTGTGTCTATATTTGTCTTTGGAACTGAGATGTGTCTCCTAGCGGCAGGATATGGTTGAGTTTGTTTTTTGATCCAATCTGCAACTCTGTGCCTTTTTATTAGTGAGTTCAGTCCATTTACATTTAGGGTGATTATTGAAATATGATATTTTTCTATAGCAATTTTATCCTTTTCTTTCTGGTAGTTCAGTGTTTCCATTGCTTCCTTGTCCCTGTGTTTCTGTTTTTTTTTTTTTTTATTTTGGTTGGGTTTTGTGAATTTTCCCTCTGGTCCTTCTTGTTTTATGTTATATACTTCAGTTCTGAATCTTTGGCATGTGGTTACCATTATGAATATGTAAAGAATAATTATATATAAATAGTAGTCCCTTTTCTTCTGCGTGTGCCTTATCTCCATTTTCCTTTGCGAATTTGGATCTTTGAATCCTCCTCTTTTCTGTTATTGTCATCTCAATTTGTCCCTATGTACAATGAATGTTCATTACTATCTTCATAAGGTTGGGGCCATAAAAAAGGATGGCATCAGAAGAAGCAGCAGTGAGTTGTCTTGATTTTTGCATGCACACAGAGAAAAAGCTACGTGAAGACACAGCAAGAAAGCTTCCACCTACAAACCAGGAAGAGAGACATTATCAGAAACCAAATTTGTTGGCAACTTGATTGTAGGCTTCTAATCTGAAGAACTGTGAGACAATAAATGTTTGTTTAAAGCCACACAGTCTGTGACTAGTTGCTCTTTCTCTCCTCTAGCTCTCCACCTAGCCATTATATTAATGCTAACTGCATTTTCTATGCCATGCTCCCCATACCCATCATTCTTG
>NW_011888783.1:7837271-7889933 GCF_000151845.1 Pteropus vampyrus | reverse complement strand
CTAGTTGCTCTTTCTCTCCTCTAGCTCTCCACCTAGCCATTATATTAATGCTAACTGCATTTTCTATGCCATGCTCCCCATACCCATCATTCTTGTTTTCTTTCCTAATGGTATCAGCTAGTTCTTGTATTTCTCTTTCATCATTTTTCATTCTTCAGTCTCTTTATCTTCTTTCTGATTTATTTCTAGATTGCTGTCTTCGATATCACTGATCCTTTCCTCCATTTTTGTCGACTCTATTTTCCAAGCTTGCTATTTCATTGTTCATCTCTTTTAGTGTGTTCTTTATCTCCAGAAGTTCTATTTGGTTCATTCTTAGGGCTTCAATCTACTTGCTAAGAAAAAAACAAAAATCAAAAAACAACAATAAAAACTCATCCTGCTGATCTAGTTGCTGTTGTTGTTGTTTTATCTTCTGGAATTATTGATAAGAATTATTTTGGATCTCATCGAGTTTTTTCAGAACTACAGTCCTGAATTCTCTGTCATTTAAGTTGCATATTTCTATGTCTTTAGGCTTATTTTCTGGAGATTTTTCTCTTTTTTTCTGAGCTGCTTGTTATCTTGGTTGTTCATGGTGTTTAACGGACTATTTCTCTGCCTGAGCATCAATGGAAGTGTGTTCTGTTTTTTTTTCTTTTTCTCAAAAAGGTTTATTATATAAACGTCTCTCTTTAGCCTGTTGCTAAGGTGTTTTTCATTTGGTTTCCAGTAGGTGGCATCTAAGCCTCTTGGATTCCTGCTTTGAGCCTTAATAATGCTCAAAAAATTTTAAAATTATTTATTATTATTTATGCCTACAGCATCTGGTCTTCCTAAGTGGTCTCCCATCTAAGTACTAACCAGGCCCGACCCTGCTTAGCTTCCAAGATCAGACATTGGGCTTGTTCAGGGTGGCATGGCCATAGACCATGGACTATGGCTCCACTGGGGTACAAACTCAGGACCTTCTGCATGTAAAAGAGACATGCTAATCACTACACTGTAGAAACATGTCCAGATTTTTTTTTTTTCTTTAATAAATATTCACTCAGGATCACTACCCTCAATCTCAGTCCCTGTCAGTGTTAGCGACAGTTCCGGTAGTATTTGCTCAAATTTTCCTGGGGCTCTGCGGGGTTCAGTCTTGGAGGATATGGCAGTTGGAGGATGTGGGTTGTTGTGGCTCAGCCTCATGTTTTGCAACTGTGGCTGGTAATAATCAGCTGTTGCTTCTCTGCCTTTCCCCCTTTACTTTCTTCCCTGATTCCTGGGCTCTGCTGCTGCTGCTGCGTGGAGCTCACAGATCTCTTAGGCAGGGCTGTTCAGGGAACCCTCCACACCTTTTCCCTGCCCCGCCCCCCTCCTCCTGCAGGGAGCTCCAGACTGCAAGAGGCAGCTTCTTTGTTCTTCCCAATTTACCACCCCACTCTGCTGTTCTGACATATGGTAGCTCTTAAGCACAGATCATTCACTCAAATGTGCTCGTGTGCAGATTGGGTGTTATTTGTTGAGTTTTAGGTGTTGAGCTTATTGTTATTTCAAGGGAAGAGATATGGGGACAGCTCTCACTTCGCCATGCTTCTGACATTACTCCTGATTAATTCCATTTTATGTGAATTTCTTCTAGATAAAAATAAAATAAAATAATAAAATGAAGGAACAATTTCCAGAGTGGGCTGGTGAGCACTATTATAGCAGGGTATTTATAGAAACTAAATTCCATCCAAATCTCCTGTCAAAAATGTTTGGGAACTGTTTTTATAAGCTAATGTGTCATATTCAGCGAATTCTAGCATTTCAATTGTACACATTAAACACCTTTGCTTGTCATCCCACCATTAGTTTAATTTCAACATATCTTTTAAAAACTTTATATTTATCCAAAAGTGCACATTTTCAGAAGTGTCTGTTATTATAATCATTCTCCTAGAAAACAATGCAATATATGTGTCCTGCTTTTGCCAAATTCAATCAATCACAATTTATTTTTTATTATTTCTTCTTGATGGCTTTTGCATCTAGCACATCCTTCACTCTCATCTAGAACAACACTAATTGATAATTCAAATAATCCCTAATTGGTTACTCTTCCATTTTTTCCAGTTACAGAATATCTTCGTGCAACTAAAATTATTTTACTAAAAGTGGTATAATTTTGTTTTTTAAGTAAAAAAAAAAAATAGACTAATTAGTGCACCTAACTTTCTTCTATCTTTCTGATGCCGAATCCTAACACAAAGTTTCCATTTCTAAGGTCACCTCACAGTCCAAGGTACCTCAAAACATTATGTTCAAGTTTTAAGCAGCTCTAAAGAAAAAGTGTGTAGATTAAGATAGAAAAATAAGGATACTATCCAATTGAGTCAGCTCTCTTTAGGAAACTTTCCAAGATATCAGATAACACTTCTGCTTATACCTCATTGGTTACCACTAACTGCAAAGGAGTCAAGGAAATAAAATCTTTTAATCCGACAATCACTGCCCTGAATAAAATTGTAGATTTGTTATTCCATTGAGTCTCTTGAATCCAGGAATATGACTTACTCAAGTTTATTTTCCTTAGCACCCAGAAAAAGCTTGGCACAGGTAATGACTCAATAAATATTTGGTGAATGAATAAATGAATGAACATTGGTCATATTGATGCATTTTACTTCATAGATCTAGTTCTAACACATTACATTATTGTCCCAGTCTGTCAAGGACTTCAAAATATCAGGAAAAAATTAAAATCGTACTTCCAAACTTTTAAATGTATTCTACTTTAAGTATAACATTGGGATAGTTTGATGAAGCTATTCTGACACTAATACTGAATCTCTTTGGCATGAATGAAAGCAAATTGTGTTTATCTTAGAAGTTGAATTCTTAGGAATTTCTGCTGAAGATGCTTTCTGTTGTTTAATAAACACTTTATTTATTAATCTTCATGTTTTAAAAGCTATTTGTTCCTCAGACTATCTGAAGTGGAGGAATTGTTCTTATCTGCAGTGTGTATGTGCTATAAAAACCAGATTAATTGAGAATTGAGATGGTGCCAAACAAAACATTACTTGGGGTTGCAGTAAATATGTTTACTTGGAAGGAACTTGAATATATCCTTTTTGCTATAATTTCTGTCTGCTTGCAATGTATGGATTTATTTTTTAATTTTTTAAAGTTTTTTTTTCTTTTTTTAATTGTTTATTGGGGTAACATTGGTTAATACAATTATATAATTTTCAGGTGTACATTATAATTTGACATCTATATATTCTATTGTGCGATTACCACCCAAAGTCCAGTTTCCTTCGGCTACCATATATTTGATCCCCTTTAACCACTTCACCCTCTCCTCCCCTCTATATATTACCCCATCTACCTCTCCTCTCCTCCCCCACCCCCAACTTTCTGGTAATCACTAGTCCATTGTCCATATCCCTGAGTCTCTGTTAGTCCTGTTCATTTGTTGCTTTTAGGTTTATATCCCACATATAAGTGATATTATGTGATTTTTCTAGTTTTTCAGTCTGGCTTATTTCACTTAGCATGATTATCTCAAGGTCCATCCAAATTGTCGCAAATGGCAGTATTTCTTCTTATGGCTGAGTAATATTCCATTGTATATATGTGCCACAGTTTCTTTAGCCAATCATTTATCGTAGGACACTTCAGTTGTTTCCTTGTCCTGGCCACTGTGAATAATGCTGCTATGAATATCAGTGTGCAAATATCTTTTTGGATATGGGTTTTCAAGTCTTAGGGGTAAATACCCAGTAATGGGAATGTTGGATCATATGGTAGGTAGATCGATTCTTAGTTTTTTGAGGATCCTCCATACCGTTTTCCATAGTGGCTGCACCAGTTTGCAGTCCTACCAGCAGTGTATGAGGGTTCCTTTTTCTCTGCATCCTCTTCAACATTTGTTATTACTTGTCCTGTTGATTATAACTATTCTAACAGGTGTGAGATGGTATCTTATTGTGGTTTTGATTTGCATTTCCCTAATAGCTAGTGATGTTGAGCATCTTTTCATATGTTTGTAGGCCATTTGTATGTCCTCTAGGGAGAAGTGTCTATTCAGATCATCTGCCCATTTTTTGACTGGATCGTTTGTTTTTTTGTTATTGAGTTGTATGAGTTCTTTGTATATTTTGGATATTAGGCCTTTATCAGAGGTGTTGCTTGCAAATATATTTCCCATTTGGATGGTTGTCTCTTTAGTCTTTTTACCTTTTTGACGATTTCTTTTGCTGAGCAGAACTTTTTAGTTTGATGCAGTCCCATTCATTTATTTTTGCTTTTACTTCTCTTGCCTTTGAGGTCAAATTCATAAAATCCTCTTTAAGTCCAAGGTCCTTGAGTTTTGTTCCTATGTTTTCTTCTATGCATTTATTGTTTCCGGTCTTATATTCACGTTCTTAATCCATTTTGAGTTAATTTTGGTGTGTGGTGATAGACAACAGTCTAATTTCATTCTTTTGCAAGTGGCCTTCCAGTTTTCCCAGCACTATTTATTGAAGAGGCTTTCCTTTCTCCACTGTATGTTTTTGGCTCTTTTGTCAAAAATTATTTGCCCATATAAATATGGGTTTACTTCTGGACTCTCGATTCTGTTGCACTGGTCCGTGTGTCTGTTTTGCTGCCAATACCATGCCATTTTGATTACTGTTGCTTTGTAGTATAATTTGAATTCAGGCAGAGTGATGCCTCTAGCCTCATTCTTTTTTCTCAGGATGGCTTTGGCAATTTGGGGTTTTTCGTGCTTCCATATAAATCTGATGACTTTTTGTTCTATTTCTTTAAAAAAAATGCCTATGAGATTTTCATGGGGATTGCATTAAATCTGTATAATGCTTTCGGTAATATGGTCATTTTAACTATGTTGATTCTTCCAATCCAAGAACATGGAATAGCTTTACATTTCTTTGTGTCGTCTTCGATTTCTTTTAATACAGTCTTATAGTTTTCATTACATAGGTCCTTCACATGTTTCGTTAAATTTATTCCTAGATACTTTATTCTTTTTGTTGCAATTGCAAAAGGAATTATTTTTTCCACTTCTTTTTCTGACACTTTATTATTAGAATATAGGAACGCTATAGATTTTTGAACATTGATTTTGTATCCAAAGACTTTTCTGTATTTGCTTATTGTTTCTAGTAGTGTTCTTGTGGAGTCTTTAGGGTTTTCTATATAGAGAATCATCTCATCTATAAATAATGACAGTTCGACTTGTTTGTTTCCTATTTGGATTCCTTTTATATCCTTCTCTTGTCTGATTGCACTTGCTAGGTCCTCCAAAGTTATATTGAATAGCAGCGATGATAGTGGACAGCCTTGCCTTTTTCCTGATCTTAAGGGAAGGTTTTTAGTTTTTCACCATTAAGTATAATGTTGACTGAGGGTTTATCATGTATGGCCCTTATTATGTTAAGGTACTTTCTTTCTATACCAGTTTTGTTAAGTGTTTTGATCATAAATGGCTGCTGTATCTTATTGAAGGCTTTTTCTGCATCTATCGATATGATCATATGATTCTTATTTTTTAATTTGTTTATGTGGTGTATCACATTAATTGATTTGCATATGTTGAATCATCTTTGTGCCCCTGGGATGAAGCTCACTTGATCATGGTGTATGCTATATTCGGTTCACTAGTATCTTATTTAGGATTTTTGCATCTGTGTTCATGAGAGATATTGGTTTGTAGTTTTCTTTTTGTGTTATCTTTGCCAGGTTTTGGTAGCAGAATAATATTGGCCTCATAAAATGAGTTAGGAAGTATTGCCTCCTCTTCAATTTTTTGGAAGCATTTGAGGAGAATGGGTTTTAAAGCTTCTTTGAATGTTTGGTAGAATTCACTGGTAAAGCCATCTGGTCCTGGATTTTTACTTTTTGGAAGGTTTTGATGATTGTTTCAATTTCCATAGTGCTGATTGGTTTATTTAGATTTTCCAGATCTTCTTGATTCAGTCTAGGAAGATTGTATTTTTCTAAGTATTGGTCCATTTCTTCTAGGTTATTAAATTTGGCGTTATATACTTTTTCATAGTATTCTTGCATGATCTTTTGTATTTCTGCAGTGTCTGTCGTAATTTCCCCTCTTTCACCCTGATTTTGTTTATTTGTGTCCTTTCTCTTGTTTCTTTAGTGAATCTAGCCAGGGGTTTGTCCATTTTATTAACCTTCTCAAAGAACCAGCTCTTTGTTGTATTTATTTTTTCTATTGTTTTTGTTTGTTTGTTTTCAATTTCATTTATTTCTGCTCTAATTTTGATGATTTCTTTCTTTGTGCTGACTTTAGGCCTCATTTGTTCTTCTTTTTCTAGTTTTTTAAGATGAAGCATTAGGTTGTTTATTTGGGCTCGTTCTCGTTTTTGGAGGTAGGCCTGTAATGATATGAACTTTCCTCTTATGACCATTTTTGCCATGTCCCAAAATGTTTGATATGTTGTACTATCATTATCATTCATTTCTATGTATTTCTTAATCTCTCTTTTTATTTCTTCTCTGACCCAGTTATTCTTCAGTAGCATGTGGTTTAATCTCCATGTATTCGTGGTTCTTCCTGCTTTCTTTTTGCAGTTGATCTCTAGTTTCAAAGCATTATGATCAGAGAATATGGTTGGTATGATTTCAACCCTCTTATTTTTGTTGAGGCTATCTCTGTGTCCCAGTGTGTGGTCAATTCTTGGGAATATTCCATGTGCACTAGAGAAGAATGTACAAGCAGCTGTTTTGGGATGGAAGGCTCTGTAAGTGTCAATTATGTCCTGTTGGTCTACTGTATCATTTAAGGATATTATTTCCTTATTGATTTTCTGTTTGGATGATCTGTCCATGTCTGACAGTGGGGTAGTTAGGTCCCCTACTATGATAGTGTTTTGGTCATTTTCTCCCTTTAATTCTGTTAGTAATTGCTTTACATATTTTGGGGCTCCCTGGATGAGAGCATAGATATTAATAAGTGTTGTGTCTTCTTGGTGCATGATTTCCTTTATCATTATGAAGTGTCCCTCAGTATTTTTCTTTATCTTTTTTATTTTGAAGTCTATTTCATCCTATATTAGTACCGCTACATCTGCTTTTCTCTGAATGCCATTTGCTTGAAATATCATTTTCCACTCTTTCACTTTAAGTCTATATTTGTCTTTAAAGCTGAATTGTGTCTCCTGGAGGCAGCATATGGTTGGATTTTGTTTTTTAATCCATTCTGCAACCCTGTGCCTTTTTATTGGTGAATTCAGTCCATTTACATTTAGGGTGATTATTGAAATATGAGGTCTTTTATAGCCATTTTATCTTTTGCTTTCTGGTAGCTTGGTGTTTCTATTGCTTCTTTGTTCTTATGTTACTGTTTTCTTTATTTTGGTTGGCTTTTGTGGGTTTTGTCTCTGATTTTCTTATTTTATGTTATGTACTTCAGTTCTGACTATAAGGTGTGTGGCTACCACTACAAATATGAAAAAGATAGTTATATATATACAGTCTTCCATTTTCTTCTGTGTGTGCCTTATCTCCTTTCTTCTTTGCAAATTTGAATCTTTGAATCCTCCCCTTTTCAGTCATTGTTATCTCAATTTGTTTCTCAGTATGCTGAATGTTCATTACTATCTTGCTATAGCAATTCTCTTCTTATTTAAGCTTATAATGCCCTGTTCTTAGTAAGAGTTGCATTCTTCTGCTTCTATTTGCCTGATACTCACTTTACTCCTAATTACGCCTTTTTTTTTTTTTTTTTTTTTTTTTTGTTTTAGGTGAGATGACCCTTTCAGTATTTCCTGTAGTGCTGGCCTCGTAGTGGAGAATTTCCTCAATTTTTGTATGTCTGGAAAGGTCTTAATTTCTCCTTCATATCTAAAGGAGAGCTTAGCTGGGTACATTATTTTGGGCTGGTAGTTTCTTTCACTTAAGTTTAAATATTTAATTCCATTCCTTTCTGGCTCGTAAGGTCTGCACTGAGAAATTTGATGATAATCTAATGGATTTTCCTTTGTTGCCGTTTTCTTCTCCCTGGCTGCCCTGAGAATTCTTTGTCATTGATTTTTGATAATTTTAATACAAAGTGTCTTGGTGAAGGCCTTTTTGGTTTGCGATAATTGTGTTTTCTTTTGACTTCTTGAATTCTAAGTTCTAGCTCATTCCTTAGATTTGGAAAATTCTCATCCACTATTTGTCTGAAAATACTTTCTATTCCCTGCTCCTTTTCCTCACATTCTTATGTTTCTTCTCCTGATGGTATCAGCTAGTTCTTGTATTTCTCTTTTATTATTTTACATTCTTCGGTTTCTCTCTTCTTCCTTCTGATTTATTTCTAGATTTCTGTCTTCACTATCACTGATCCTTTTCTCCATTTGGTCGACTTCTTTAATCTGCTGCATAGAAGGCACTTTTGGTTTCAAGTAGGTGACGTCTAAGCCTCTTGGATCCCTGCTTTATATAAAGCCTAATGTCTTTTATTTTCTTGTAGATTTTAATCACACTTGATACTCTCAGTTTCAGTCACTGTCAGTGTTAGCAACAGTTTCGATAGCCTGTGCTCAGATTCCCCTGGGGCTTCGCGGTGATTGGTCTTGGAGGGTATGGGGGGCGGGGGCCTCTGGGTTGGGGGTTGGGGGCTGCGGCTCAGCCTTGGTTTTGCAACCGGGGCAGGTAGAAATCAACTGTTGTTTATCTGCGGTCCCATCCCACTTCTCTGCTTTCTGCCTGGATGACTGAGTCCTGCTGCCGGCTGCATAGAAAAGTCTCAGAACTTCCAGGCAGGGCTGTTCAGGGAAGTTGCTGCACCTTCTCCCCTCCCCCTCCTCCTGCAGGGAGCTCCAGAGGCTGATAGAAGTAGCTTCAGTCTCCATAGCTTTTGCTCAGATTCCCCTGGGGTTCCATAGTGATGCGGTGATTAATCTCGGAGGGTAAAGGGGAGGGGCTCTCTGGATTGGGGGTTGGGAGCTGCAGCTCAGCCTTGGTTTTGCAACCAGGGCTAGTAAAATTCAACTATTGTTTTTCTGCTGTCTTGTCCTGCTTCTCTGCTTCCTGCCCTGATGACTGAGTCCTGCTGCCTGCTGTGTAGAGAAGTCCCGGCACTTCCAAGCAGGACTGATTAGGGAAATTGCTGCACCTTCACCTTTCCCTCTCCTCCTGCAAGGAGCTCCAGTGGCTGCAAGAGGCAGCTTCTTTATTTCTCTCAGTCCACCGCCCAACACCCGAGGTTCTGACCTGTGGTAACTCTTATGTGCAGATCCCATGCTCAGATATGCTGGTGTGTAGTTTGGGTGTTTTTTGTTCAGTTTTAGATGTTCAGCTTATTATTGTTTCAAGGGGAGAGATCTGAGGACATCTCTCACTCTGCCATGTTTTTTTCTCTGCTTGCAATGTATTTAAAAGAGTTCCAAGACCAATTCCACTGTGGGAAGTCTCTGTGACACCAGCTGGGTGTTCTTCAATTTAACTCCATTCTGACACTAGCTACCTGGAGATAGCATCAGATTCCACTGGTTAAGGTTCAGTCGTACAAAACTGTTTCCTTTCCCATTTCAGATACCAGTTGCAAGCCCAAGTTGTTACCTGTGCTTCTGACCAACTCGATACAGATTAGAAGTAGTTCCTATGACTCTGCCTTGGACTTCAGATGCCTGTAGAAAATCCAGGTTGTGACCTATACTTCTGACCAACTGGCTATAAATCAGAGTTATCCAAGATCTCCTCCTTGGGTTCAATTAATTTGCTGGGGCAGCTCACAGAACTCAGAGAAACATATTATTTACTACATATCTGGTTTGTTATAAAAAGTTATAATGCAGGAACAGCCAAATGGAAGACATGCATAGGGAAGGATATGGAGGAAGTGTGAGGAGCTTCCACACCCTCTCCAGGGAGTCTCTCTCCCCAAATCACCAGGTGTTCACCAACCTGGAAGCTCTCTCAGTGCAGTACTGTTGTCCTTTTGGGTTTTTATGGAGGCTTTATTATGTGGGCACGATTGATTAAATCATTGACGACTGATGATGAAACTCAGTCTCCAGCCTCTTCTCTCTCCTAGGATGTTAGAGCGTGGGACTGAAAGTTTCAACCTCCTAATGACCCTGTAGGTGCCAGTGACCACAAGCCCTCATCCTTAGGTTATCTAGAGGCTTTGTAAGAGTCTCCTCATTAACACAACAGACACCTTTATCACTCTCAACATGGGAAATTCAAAGGGTTTTGAGAGCTGTGAGTCAGTAACTGAGATGATGACCACATACATATGAGAAATGTATTTTAGTCATCTAAATAGCTTCATATTATATATACATAATATGTATATATACAGATATACATATTATATAATATATATACATGTATATATACATATGTATATATATATATACATGTACATGTATATATATATAATATCACATATTGAAGTCTCATGCCAAACAGACTTTTTATCATCACTCTGAAGGATGGAATGTGAGAAGAGTGGCCTTCGTATATATCTCTATTCTTTTCACTCCCAAAACTTGCAGAAAACTCCATATTTTTCGTCTTCTAGAGTGCTCAAGCTATTCTTTCCTTTAATTCATTCACTTCTTTTCAAGTTCTTGGATTGTTTTTGCAAAATTTTGCTGCTGAGATATCTCAATCCTGTCATTCTCTTCAAAGACTAAAACTGTTTCATAGGTTAAGCAGATAAATGTATATGCCAATAAATTCATGAACAGGACAAGTGGTCTGGAGCAGAGGAGGGCAGGAGGAGCAAGAACAGTAACTTTTATCAAATGGTACTTCTCGGTCCTGAAGAGGCATTTCCTTTTGCATTAAATAAATTTATCTTCTCTGCAACCTTAAAGAATAAGAGAGGCAGGTATTCTTATCTCCAGTCTACTTATCTGGAAAATGGCGATTTAATAATACTAAACTCATATGATTGTCATGTGCTTAAATGACACAAGCATATAAATTGTTTAGAATATTTCTTAAAAGATAGTGCCTAATATACATTGCTCTTATTATTATATTTCCTATTCCAAGGAAATATCTTAAGGCTAAGAGGTATTTATTAATTTGTCCAAGTTAATAGAGGTTAAAGCCAAGATTCAAATTAATGCCTTCTGGCTCCAAACATAACATTATTGTGTGGATCGTGTTTCTAAAAAGAGAATGTCTTTTCTTAAAAAGTCTTATGGAAGCACCTGCCTTTAAAATAAAATTCACTAATGGTTCTATTGGGCAGAACTTCCCATAATTTTTGGGAGGGTGGCTGGCATCATCTGTACCTGATCAGGTCAATGCAGAAGCGATTGAATCCAAGAGAAATAGATTTCCGCAATCAAGATTAATGGGACTAGAAATAATTTAGTTTTGACTGCGTTTCAGTACTTAAATATCAAAATTTGACTTTAATTAGAGTATCAGCTCAACTATAAACTATGATAGTATGTTTCTCCAAACTCTTTTTGACAAATATATTGTGATTCATTAAATTCCAGTGGTAGGGAGCTAGAATAAAATATAGCTATCTATGTTAGGCAGGAATAACTCATGATGTTAACAAGATGTACTAAAGTAGATAAAGGTTTATAAAGCTCTTTCTGAGTTGGAACTTATTTTACCTCATCAAATTTGACTGCATTGTTATATGAAAAAATATCGTATGCTTTTTTCTTTTTCTTTTTTAAAAATGATCCCAATATACTCATACATAGTAATGTGCCTGATGAAAGAGTACTCATTTAAAAGCAAATTGATAATCCCATCATTGCTACAGTAAATAAAAAACAGTGAGTTCTGACAATAGTAAAATGAGAAATTGTTCAGTTAGCTCTTATTATATCTTTAACATCGATTATCAGAGAAGATGAAGTTCTTAGACATGGGATGATAGAGTGTGTTGTAGGACTAATGAATGAATGAGTGCCTCCAATTCAGATGAGGAATATATTAATCAGCGCTACTGCAGGGTATGAAGTATCTCTCTAAAGCTCACTTTAGAAAAAAAATCCTATTATATATTAGTATTATAATACTCAATTGCTGTGAAAATTAGCTAATAATGTGAATACATAGAGAATGTATAGGGACTGTAGATAATGTTTTTGTTCTTTTTAATAAAAAAATCTATAAGAAGTATGTACTTGGAGAAAATCCCCTACAATTCTATGTTTAATGCTTTCTAATGTGCAACTTATTAAATGTATATGTATCAATATAGTAAAAAAATAAAAAATCGATTTTTAATATAAACTTTATTTAACACATACCTCATCTTGTCATTTACAATGTAATTTTATATAATATGTGATTGATGATTTTTGAACAGGTTTATAAATATTCTTAGATTTATGAAGATATTTATTCATTTAAATAATTTTAATTTTTAATTACAGTTGGCATACAATATTACAATAGTTTCAGGTGCACAACATAGTGGTTAAACATTTACATATCTTATGAAATAATTATCCTGATAAGTTTAGTATCCATCTGACACCATACATAATTATTACAGTATTATTGACTTTATTCCCTATGCTATACTTTAAATCCCCCAAGACTATTTCGTGACTACCAATTTGTATTTCTTAATCCCTTCCCCTTTTTTACCCATCCCCTCAACCCCTATCATATCTGGCAACCATAAAAATGTTTTCTGTATACATGAGTTTGTTTCTGTTTTTTTTTTGTTGTTTGTTTGTTTGTTCTTTAGATTCCACTTGTAAGTGAAATTGTAGAGCATTTGTCTTTGTCTGGCTTACTCCACTCAGCACAATACCCTCTGGGTTCATCTGTGTTGTTGCAGATGGAAAGATTTCATTCCTTTTTATGGCTGAGTAATATCCCATTGTGTATGTGTGTGTGTATGTATGTGTGGCTCTTCTTTATCCATCTATAGATTGATGGATACCCAGGTTGCCTCTATATCTTGCTATTGTAAATAATGCTGCAATGAACATGTGAATTTACATGTGTCCTTGAGGTAGTGTTTTGGGTTTCTTTGGATAAATACATATAAGTGTGATTACTGAGTCTTTCTTTGTCTCTTGTTATAGCTTTTCTTTCTTTCCTTTTTTTAAGTCTAGTATAAGTATTACTACTCCAGTTTTTGTTTGTTTCCATTTTCAGAAAATATCTTTTTCCATCCCTTTTGGTCTGTGTGTGTCTTTTGATTTGAAGTGAGTCTCTTGTAGGCAGCATATGTAAGGGTCTTGTTATCCATTCAGCCACCCTATCTTTTGATTAGGGCATTTAATTCATTTCCATTGAAAGTAATTGTTGATAGATATGTAGTAATCGCTATTTTATTATTCGTATTTTTGATCTTTTTTTCTTCTCCTTTTTAATGAAGTCCCTCTAACATTTCTTGTAATACTGGTTTGGTGTTGATGAATTCTTTTAGCTTTTTCTTGTCTGGGAAGCTTTATATTTGTCCTTCAATTCTAAATGATAGCTTTACTGGGTAGAGTAATCTTGGTTATGCTAGGGAGGTCCTTGCTTTTCATCACTTTGAATATCTTGTGCCAATCCTTTCTGGCCTGCAAAGTTTCTGTCGAGAAATCATCTGACAGTCTTATGGAAGTTCCCTTTTAGGTAACTAATTGCTTTTCTCTTGCTGCTTTCAAGATTCTCTGTGTCTTTAACCTATTGCATTTTAATGATAATGTGTACTGGTGTGGGCCTCTTTGCATTCACTTTGTTTGGGACTCTGAACTTCCTAGGCTTGTATGTCTATTCCCTTCACCAATTTAGGGAAGTTATCTATTATTATTTCTTCCAATAGGTTTTCAATTCCTTGTTCACTCTTTTCTCTTTTTAGTACCCTCATGATGCAAATGTAGGTATACTTGATGTCCCAGTGGCCCCTTAAAATATCCTCATTTTTTTTGGATTATTTTTTTGTCGTTGCTACTCTGATTGGATGTTTTCTGCTACCTTATCTTCCAAATCTCTGATTTGGTCCTCTGTTTCATGTAATCCACTGTTGAGTCCTTCTCATGTATTCTTCATTTTAGTTATTGTAATCTTCATTTCTGACTGTTTTTTTTAATGTTTTCTATCTCCATTTTTATGTTTTCTATTTCTCTGTTGAAGTTCTCACAGAGTTCATCTACTCTTCCTCTAAGTTCATTGTGCAACTTTATAACTAGTGTTTTGAACTCTGCATCTGGTAGATTGTTTGTCTCCATTTTTTATAGTTCTTTTTTAGTTCGTTTTCTTCTTTCATTTGGGACATGTTTCTTTGTCTCCCCATTTTGACTGCCTCCCTGTGTTTGTTTCTATATATTAGGTAAGGATGCTGTATCTCCCATTCTTAGTAGAGTGGCCTTATGTAATAGGTGTCCTGTGGGGCTCAGTGACTCAGTCTTTCTGGTCACCTGACTGAGGTGCTCCAAGTGTATCTCTTGTATAGGTTTTATGTGCCCTACTGTTGTAGTTAGCTTTGGTTACTGTTTGCACATCAATGGAAAAGATTGACCCATGAGCTGATTGGTTGTGAGGTCTGGCCAGTGACTACAATGGAGGAGCTGTTATGTAGGGCATGGCCCTATGGAGCAGGATTCACTTTAGCAGGGCTCTGGTGCCTGTCCTATCTGCCCTTTTGGTGTGTGGTCCTCGGATGAAGCCCTAGTGTTGCTCCAGCTTGATCCAAAGCCAGCCACTGAGCATGCCAGCCCTGGGGCCTTCTTGGCCTTGTCACAGGCCAAGTTCAGCCACAGCCTGTGCCCTGCCTGGTGCCACCTGGTATATCTCACTAAGCAATCTGTAGATGCTGCCTCATGCACTGGGTTTGTAGGTGCTTTGATAGGCCAAGCTGTGGCTTGGGGTTGCTCAGCAAGAGATACAGGGCGCACCGAAGCCAGATGCTGCTTGTTTGGGTTTTGTGAACCTTTAAGAGATTTTAGGAAACTCCATGGACATTAGCCAAGACAGACCATTTGTATGGAAAAGGCACTGGAAGCGGCTTGGGTGGGCCTGCAAATTGGGAGAGGAATCACTGGGGTGGGGAAATCAGTGTTAGCCAGGTTGTTGAAGACTCAGATATGGCAGCCACCTGTGTCTGCATGCCAGAGGAAGGCGGGCCCAACAAAAGAACAATGGATTCTGACAGCATTTCTGTCTGAGAGAAAGTTGCCCTTTCAGTCCTTACCTTGAAGCCAGACAATTCAGTTCCTCCCCATATGTCCCTGGCACCTTTCAAGCTACTTCCTCAGTGCTACAGCTCAGAGCAAGTAAGTCTATCAATGAGTAAGTTTGTGTGCAGACCCTTTAAAAGGAATGCCTGAGATTTCAGTAGGCTTGCATCTTACTCAGCCACAATTTCCACTGGTATTCATAATCAGATTTGGGGGAACTTCTCTTCCCAGCACTGAAACTCTGGGCTCGAGAACCTTGTATGGGGCTGGGACCCCTCACTCTTCCAGGAGGACCTCCTCAGAGTTGATATCCCTCCTGACACTCAATGACCACACGCGGGTGTGGGACCAGCTCATTCTATGTCTCTGCCCCTACTATCAGTCATGAGGTGGCTTCTTCTGTATGCCTGTTGTTATAAGACTTCTGTTCAGCCAGACTTCAAGTGATTTTCAATGATGGTTGTTCTGTAGTTTAGTTGTAATTTTGATGTGGTTGTGAGAGAAGGCAAGCATAACATTTACCTACTTCGCCATCTTGACCGTAAACCTAAAGATATTTATTTTGATGCCTTCCTCGGTTTGCTGTAATCTTATAAGAGCAACAAAGAAAAGATAACCACCTCAGAGCTGGCAGCTTTATAGGACATGGATTATCAAGCTATAGGTTTTTTTTGTTAGGGTCTCTTTGCTTCTCTCCAGGGAATTTATGGTTAATCAAAATGATGTTTGTAATTAGGCTATTTTGTTTAATTTTTCAAACTTACACTTGCTAAGTCAGAGAGACTTTTTAATTTTAACTTTCATAGAGGTTTTATTAGATAGAAATTCTGTGTCCACCTTACATCATAAATTATTTTAGACCTGATAGGTCAGCATTATGCAACCATTGTTGTCATAATGATCTTTTAATTTTGTTTTGTAAGCATTATTAAAAATTGTATATGCCTAATATTTTACTATAGTTTAAAGAGCCATATAGAGAATCATCTTTGAGATAATTAGGATTTTATTCCTTGTGGTCAGGTCTCTGTTTTAGGGTATTTGAACACAGTATTGTTTAAAATACTCCTTCTGAAATCTAACTTTGGATGGTGAACACAATATAATATATATACAACATACTGTTGAATTGTGCACTTGAAACATTTGATTTTATTAATCAGTGTCACCCCAGTAATTTTTAATTAAAAAGATAAAGAATAAAATACTCTTTCTATCTGTGGTTTCACAATAATGCTAATTAGCTATTTGACTCCCTATTAGATTATAAAGTGTGGTAGTAATTTTTACGTTTTGTATTTGTTTCTTGAGGATATTTGATTAACTCAGTGTTTATTATTGTTCCCAGTGTTTATTATTTTTCCTGCTTCAAAAATGATTAATTTGGGTAAATAATAATAGAGAAGTTAAAATAAATGTGTCAGTGTATTTAAGATTGGTGACAGGCAACTCTGCAACTGGGTTTCCAGGAAATACTCTGATGTAGAGATGTGAGCTCAGGAATTAATTGGAGAGTGATCTCAATGTCAATACATGTGAAGGAGGGTTACACATAGGATTGGGCAAAGAGAGAAGTTGGAGTGCAAAGTAGTCACAACAAAGTCCTCAGCTAATCTCATGGGGAGCTTTGAAGCTTTAATGATCCAGCAGCATTGTCCCAAACTAGGGTAGTGGAGCCCAAATCCACTAGCCATTAGAAATAAACTGCCCCTGGGAAGTGAACAGGAGCAAAGCGGCTTCTTCAGCAAAGGTTAATTAAAAGAAAAGGACTTAGCTGAAAGGTGCTAGCAGCCAAAACTCCCAGGGATGGGGGAATGTATGCTTCAATTCTGAAAGCTTATTTTCTGTTTAATAATGTAACAAGAGATACAAAGTAGTTTTGGAATGAAAGGATTTAATCTTTTGTTTTGTCCGGCAACAATTTAAATTTATTTTTTAAATAATGAAGATGATAGGAGGTTTCAGTAAAGATGATGACTTAAATACACCTTACTGAGACTTCTCAATTTTCAGCTGAAACAATTTAGCCACACAAAGATGGTTGGTCATTTTATAAAGGACTGCAGAGATTAGAAATTTGAATGATACTTTCCTTTTGTAGATGCAGATATAGATATCAGTTTTTTTTTTTTTTTTTGATGGCATGGGGATGAGTAGATAATAGGTACCTGAGAATTTAAAGAAGGAGTCTCACGTCTCCAGCAGCACTTGGAGCTAGGATCTCTGGTGGCACTACAGCCTAGGAATCTTCAGGTGGGTGTGTGGTGTGGTTTAGCTAACTAGTAAGAGTTCTTCATGCAAGGGAAGTGGACTGCTCTGTCCTGCTTGTTGTCTATGGCTGTAAGAGACTAGGAAGAAATTTTTAAAAAGCTGGATTGTATTGATAGACAGGAGTTAAAGTCAGTAATATAGCAAGAATCCAATGCGGTGATAAACATAAAATGATTTAATGGGAAATCACATCAGAGATATATAAAGAATATCCATAGTAGAGAGACCACAAATAAGTTTTGCAAACAAATCCCATAATACTCAAAATCAAGGAATCCATTCTCTTTACTAGAATTCAAGGAAAATGAAAAGTGAAGCACTAATAATATGCTATATTTTCCTATGTTAGATTTTAAAAAAATCAAAAACTTCTAGCATGGAGGAGCACAGTGAACATGTAGCTACCAATTCTATTTATGACAACATAAAAATTCTTCCATAATAGTACTTAAAATGTTAGTTTATAAACTCCATTATTTTATCAGTTCTCTAATATGCAAAAATTTATTTAGCTATCTATGATAACTTAATAGAAATCTGATATAGTATGGGATATATAAGTTGACTTATAATACTGATTACTGAGAGTTATTAAATTTATTCTACATTATGGTATATTAGGTTATGGTAAGCATACTGTGATATCCTTGTTTGATAAAGGGCTTAATTTCCTATCACTTGAAATATCCAATGACTGAAAAGTACGGGTAAAATTTTCTGTAAAATATTGTATTTATTCAGTTATTAAATTGAATATTATAAAATATATCATATGAATGACCTAAAAGTACTCACCAAAGTCAATGAGTACATTTTATAATATATTTCAGTCAGTATCAGTAGATTTTTGATAAAGCTATGGATTATTTATAATTTTTTTCTCATATTTATACATCGAGTAATTTTATACAAAAATTTGGTTCAGATATTTTGGCAGTTATGTTTTTATTTTTTGTTAAGACTATTGATGTTGTCAAGGTTGTTCATTTTCCAAAAATGGATAAATTGTAACAGTAGTTAGCAGTTGATAATATAAGTCAAGAACACTGAGGATTTTTTAAAATCACATTCAGAATATTTAATTTCTCCTCCATCTGATAATAATTTTGCATGTAAAAAATAACACAAAACTATGTCAATTTGAAATGGCCACCCACACACCTTATGGAATTAAAATATTGTGTGGGTTTGAAATCATGAGTATGTTCTGTAAGCATGATCTCCAAAAGCATATTTTTCTAAAAAAAATATAATAATGACAGTTGTTTAAACCAAATGATTTGATATTTTAACATCAGGAACTTGCTCAATAGTCTTTGAATCTTAGTTTATAGTGTTAACTAGAGCATTTGGATTTCAAGGACATAAAGTCTCATGGTAGTAAAATATAGTAACACAAAATTCTAGAATGAGAAGGGTACAGAAAGTCCATTGAAAGCTATCACTTTTTTAGCATTGCATTGAGGGATATTTTTAGGTGCATATTTTTATTGTAAATGAAAAGATTATGTTCTCTACCAATTTAAACAGTACTTTACCAGCATATGGACACAATCTGAGACATAGGGTAAACATTTTCAGGATGCCTCTGAGAGCTAGCTTTATCTGAACAGACTTGGCACTGTACAAATGGGATATAAAGCATGTTTTACTATTTCACATACTGATTGATACTTAAAACACGATAGAAATAAATTTGGGAATTTCTTTCCCCCTTGCCATATATTAAATGGGTAAAACTATTTACTGACAATACATGAGACACTTGGAGCAATTTTCAAGATAATTTCTTTTCAAATGCCCTTGAGTGCTAACTGTTGCTTTTATATCTCGTTTAAAAGTAAAGGCGAGGGAGTAGTATTCTTATAAACATGTTCCATATTTTTCTCATTTGGATAATTTTCATACACAAAACAATATTATATGAAATAGAAAAAAGAAAGAATTTCATTTCATTAACTGAAAATGAAATGCGTAAAACTAAAAACAAAATGTTATATAGTTGCTTATGTATCAACACTGTTCCTCTAGCGTCCTTATGAAAATATTATTCACCAGGTTTACACTCTAACAACTAAAGAGGATTTATAATTTTTAAAATATATTGATTACAATCTTCAGACATTCTGGAAATTTGTGATTTAAATTATTGTTTTGTGGAACTTAACGCCTTTTTTGTATTCTAAAAAATAAATGGATTAAACAGGCATATGTTTTTTTAATTTGAATATTCTTAAACTCAAAGAAGAATTCCCTTATTTTATTCCTTAGTCAATGACTACTATTTAATTTACTTAAAAATACTTGGTATTAAGGTATCTTTTAAAGGAAATCACTGAACTATTATAGGACAAATTTTTAGTTGGTATTTTCTAGGTCCCTAGTATTTGATTTGTTGTAACATGACACCACTCACATTCAAATCCTAGATATATCATTGATGGATATATACCATATAGATGAAGAATGCTCAGATGATCAAGAGAGAGAACACAATAAAGATAATTTCACAGTTATTAAAGTGAACATTCAAAGAATACTAAAAAAGTAAAGATATGTGCTTTATCTATAAAGAGTTGGTTAAATATAATAAAATACTCATCATCTATATTAATGGTTAATAAGTCTTGAGAGGTAATACTGGAGTCAATGCTATTAATTACTGGTAACTTTAAAAATGTGGTTTTTTTTCTTCGTTTATTTTGCTTGTGTTTTTTTACTGCGAAGTTGATGTTTTACTCTTTTACTTCATCTATTTAATATTAAATTGACTTTAGTTTCTTTGTATTATGACGGCTTACTTCTGGAATCGAAGAAAATTACTTAATTGTGCCAACTGTAAAATATTATCATCTAATTGGCTCATTAACGTAGAAAAACATATTTCTATATTTGTCCAATTTCTTGTCACTGTTGTGGAATCATTTTGTCAGAGGACAACGCATGGTAGATGTTTGGTGAATGCTCCACCTTGGAATTAGGCTACAGATAGCTTCAGATGCTGGATTGTCTGCTGTTGAGCCACAAATTAAATTCAATTTAGCTGACATTTGTTGAGGACTTATCGCATGGCAGACATTATGTACAGATTATATGGAAAACATGAGGAGGATGTGCATGCTGCTTTTGTAGAGTTCACAAACTTTAGCCACAAGGATATGCAAACAATTAATTAAAATACTTTGCTATAAGTGCAGTCTATATGGGAGTCTCTACACACTGTGATTAAGAGCCCTATATCCCAACGCTCAAATCTGAGCTCTACCACTTGCTGTGTGTGTGACATCAGCAATGTCACTTCTACTCTCATAAGCTCAGTCTTCTATATAAAATAGGGATAATAAAAATTTCCTTACAGAGATTTTGCGAGAATTATAGACATCCACATGTAAAGTCGTGAGCTTGATAACTGATATATTCTGGGATATTGGACTGCTTAGTTTCCAAACATTTTAGGATTATTTGATCATCTTTATGTTATCAGTTTTTTAGTTTTCTGTTATAATTAGTTTAAATCTATTGAGTGAATTTAGTCTGTTATGCAAATAATTTGAAAGGATAACTGTATTTGGCAATTGTTTCCACAGCAACTATATATACGTACACACAACTTCCCCACACAGACACATATGTATGTGTGTATATATGTGTGTGTGTGTGTGTGTGTGTGTGTGTGTATTTAATTAACTCAAGTTGATAATTTCATTCTTCAAATTCATACCCTTATTTATTTTTCTGCTCTTTCAAATACTGAGCAATTTGTATAAAAACTTCAACTATAAATGTGTGTCTATGTATATTTCTTCTAAAACTTCAGCTATGATTGTCTATTTCTTCTTTTAGTTCTATCAATTTTATTTTGTCTTTTATATTTTAAAGCTATGTTAGTTGGTACATCAAATTTTACTGGTACAAAGGTAAACATTTTCCAGTTCAATAGCTGCATACCATGGGGACAAGAATTATATTGAATTAATCTTGCTAGAAGATATATCAAGAAGGTATAACACATCATAGTTTACATTAATTTACTTTGATATCCAACAGACATTTACTTATGCCACTAGCAAACATAGAATTAAAAGAGAAATTTAATATGTATTGTCACTCTGTGCCTTTCAAATATTTAAATGTAGTACTATTCTCTGTCACTCCCTTAGGGTTATTGCACTATTTATTGGTTTATTATTCGGTAAAGAAGAGAAACTCAGTTTTCTTCCACTTTGCTTTTCTAACAATAATTTTCCCTCCATGTGTCAAAGAATCAGTGTAAAGATTTAATTTCTTATAATAGATATCCTAACTATATATTCAGAAATCAGGAAAATATCTTGCTCCCATTGCATTGCCGAAACCCAATCCTAGTTAAAGTCTGGAAACAGAGATGTAGGAATGTGGAGTAAAAGGAAAAACTGGATTTTTATTTAAAAATAACTATCTTAGGTGAATGGGATAAACCATCACCTTGTCATTTAATAGCAGAGGAGCTGCTTTCACAGAAAGGAGGAGGGGCTATATCTTCTGACAAGTATACACACTCTGGAACCAATACTTTCCTAATATATACAGCAATTGTATTTAAGGGACATGGAACTATGATTTTAACTGATATAGTGATAAATATCTTCGAATGGAAAAAAATTAGAGAGATACTTATATTGGGATACTTTGGTCTCACTTAAGCATGAGGATTTTCAAAGCAGACATAATATTGTTCACTTTTATTCTCAGTGCCTGAGAGAGTAAGACATAGAATAGTAAACATATATGGAAAGAATAAATAGATGTTATTGCTCAAATGTTTTTTTCAGACATTATTTTTTTTAACAAATAGAACATTGTTTTTAACGGAAAATGAGTTCAAAACAAAAGATTTAAAAATGTACCTTTAAACACAAGCAATTAAATAAGTTGGGGAGAAATTCCCAACTGAAAAATTACCCAATGAACACTATAAATTTCCAGTCTAGAAAATGTATTTTAATTATCTATCCATATTTAAGTTATTTTTAAAATACAAATTAAACATGCATTTTTGACTTACAGTAACTTTCAATTTCAAATTTATTATATCCAGAAATTACAATATACATAATTAATTTTAAATTTTGCATGGAATTGTGATATATTAGTAGAGTAAGTCTATTAGGTGATTTGCATATGTCCTTCTGGACACATTAGAATGTAATTTTAGATAGGAATTCTCCCCTTGAGAACTAGCTTGAAAAGAATGTGTCTGAAGCTATTGGTAAACTATTTTTTGTCAGAGAGATATCACAAAAAAAAACCAATTCTTCTAGCATGACGTAAATCACTAGACAAGAAATAATTGCTCCTGAAAAATGTTTTCTTTGGCTCATAGATAATTTTAAAGTCATACTAGAATTATTTTGGATGGAATGCTTCTGTACATTAGCTAATGGCAAAGACTGCTGGACAATGTGATTCTGCGTACAGATAAAATAGATATTATCTTTATTCCTTATAGCCACAACCTCTGCACTTGTTTTACTTCAAAATTTTGTTCATAATGCATTGTAAGATCCTATTAATTTTGTTCTTCTGGGAAGAAATTTTTAAAAGTCTAGAAAACCAATTATACCTCAATAATTGTGCATGAGCATCTCTACATCTGGTAATCAATGAACCAACTCAGAATGCAGAGATTTAAAAGTTGAACTTGATTCAAAGATCTGTAACAACACACAGAAACTTGATTTACTGATTTTTCTAGAAATTTAATAACATTCTTTTTAATTTCCACAAAATTTATATTACTTTTTTGCTGAAAAGAGTTTTGAATATATATTTATTTAATTTACTACCTACATAATAGATTTATAAAATTATAAAAATTTAGTGCTATTAAAGGAACTATAGAATTAATCTTATTCATTGCTTTCCATTTACAAATGAACAATCTAAGATCCACTGTTTTCAGGACCTGACCAAATATTATTTGGCAGAGCCAAGGATTAAACTATGGTGTCTTGATTTTAGGAATCATGTCTGAATTCTTCAGGCACTAACTTAAAGGTCATATAATTTAGAAATTATTCTCTGATCTTACAACTACACTAATTGCTACAGCTGTGTAATCTTTCATGTACATATGCATCCACTACTCTCAAAATCATTGCTTAATTTTCCATCTTTATAGCAAGTTTATAAACTTGTAATGCTGGAACTATAACTACCATATACATTATTTTATCCCCAAAGCCATAAACACACTCACAAAGCAGGAGTTCGGTAAATATTGTTTAAATGAATATATTCAAGAAGCAATGGAAAAATTCCTATTTATAAAGACTGATATTAATAAGCAAAAAATGTGAAACAACTAAAATGTCTTTTGACTAGAGAATGCCTAAACAAACTGTGGTACATCCATGCAATAGAATACCACTCTACAACAAAATGCAAAGAATTAATATACACAACAATATGAATACACCATGGATGCGTTAAGTAAAATAATACAACTATAAAAGGTGAGATATTATATGATGTCATTTATAACATTTTTTGAGAAGGCAAAATTATAAAAACAGAATACAGATCAATTGTTTTCAAAGGCTGCAGGGTCAGGCTGACTCAGGAAAAACAAGGGGAAAAACAAGGGGAAAAACAAGGGAAAAACAAGGGGAAATTTCTGGATGGAACCATTTTATATCTTCGTTGTGGTAGTGATTATAGTACTTTACTCATTTGCCAAAAGTTGTAGAACATTACGAACACACAAAAGGAGTGAATTTACTCTATAAACATTATACCTCAGTGAAGTAAATATAAAACAAAGGAACCACATTTGTTATTTTACAGTGTTTATCTTAGTAATCATAGTAAAATGATTACTTAATAATTATGCTGATTATGAACTACAAAATTGAAATTAGATTGATATTTACTAATGTGTTTATATTTTTTGTTTTAATAGTATATCATTCAGGGTTCAGAAAGGAAGAGAGAGAGAGAAAGAAATACATATTAAGAGATTCATTGCATGAAATTGGCTTAAGCAATTGTGGGGCTGGCTAGAAAAGTTCAAAATCCAGAGAGCAGGCCATCAGGAAGGGCAGAGTAGAACCCAGTTATGGGCTGAAGTTACTGTCCACAGGTAGAATTTATTCTTCATCAGGGAAGACTCAGCTCTAAAGGGCCTTAACAGAAGAATTAGGTCTACCAGATGACCTAAAAAAAACCCACCTTTACTTAAACTCAACTAATTGTAGACTCTAATCACAATGACAAAATACCTTCACATCAACATATAGATCAGCATTTAAATAACTGGGAACTATAGACTAACCAATGGACACATCAAAAGACTGTCACAGCTTTAGCACTCCTTCAAAATCAATATAATGATTAATATAACAACCCTGTCTCCAGGAAAAAGAAAATCCTCATTTATTTTATGCATTTCTTTTCTGGATTAGAATATAATTCCAGAATTGTATTTTTTTTTCTCCAGTTCTAATCTATCATAAATTTAGATTCAGTTGCACTTTTTCCATGTGTTATTGCTAGGTAACTTCCAAAACCATTTAGCTTCAAAAAATTACCTTAATCTTGACTAATTTACTCTCTGCTAAATGCTGACCTATTTTTTTGTAAGATTCTTTTAGCATCATGTCTATTATAGCCTTAAGAAGTTCTTAGTATCTATAAAATGCAGAAGAAACAAAACTTAACAATTGTTTGTATACTTGATACTCACATGTAAAATATAATGGTTAAATTTTGTTATTATGAAACTATATCAGTATTTATGGCTTTTAAACTGTTAAAAAAATTCAACTGACTAAATTTGAAGATCTAATTTACTATATAGAATTATACATGAATCAGGCAGCATCCCATCTAATATGTAAAGAGGGGCTCTGAAGACCTGTATAAAATGGAAGGCTTATACGGATGGAAGGAAAAAGGGATAAAGACAGAATAGATTACCCCATTTTCCTTTGGGAGATGGCAAGGGCCTCTGTGGCAGATTACTTTACTGATGCTGACCAGAAAATTCCAGGCTGACCAGTCAAAACGATATTCCTGCAAAAGGTCAAAAGAGCAATTAGGTTAGGTATTAAGTCTTGGTTTGGTGATGTGGGCTTAGCATGAGTAACTCCATTTTGTGCCAGTTATTCCTTTTTAACAGAATAAATGTAAGAAAACTTCAGTCTCTTTTTATCAAGAGTTTATTTTTCTAAAACTCCATTTCAAATATGCTTATATAATCCTAGGACTACCAGACCAAGTAATTTATAAAAAACTACAAGTTCTGCTAAATATATCAAAATAATAAAAAAAAAAATTGATCACTCTTCAAGAGAAACGTATCATGTATACAAATAGATCTGTACATTTTTAGTATCATTCCTATAAGTATTATAAATGTTTAAAGAGACAATTGTTTAGAACAAAAATTTTATTACACTTTTTAAATTTTAAATACAAATGATGTATATATGTCAGTTGAGAAGCAAATGTTAGTGTTTATAAAAGCAAAAATATACTATATATTGTCTAGAAGAAACCCATTTTAAGTATATAGTCTTATACCTTGAAAGTAAAGAGGTAAAGATATAACATAAATCAAAAAGGAAGCTGGTGTACTTGTATTAATTTCAGACATAGCAGACTTCCAAACAAGAAAAATTATCCGGGATAAAAGGGGGCATTACATAATAATAAAGGAATCTATTATCCAAGAAGACAAAACATCCCTAAACATACATGCAACTAATATCAGAGTGTTAAAATATGTGAGGCAAACTGAAAGGACTGACAGAAGAAATAAACAAATTCACTCTTATAATTGAAGACTTCAAAATCCTTTCTTCAGTAATTGATAGATCAAGCAGACAGAAAATCAGTAAGAATATAGAAGAGTAGAGCAGTACTATCAATCTACTTGAATTAATTGACATTTATGGAATAATCCTAGCTATTTGCCCAGTTGACTTGAAAACTTATGTCCACACAAAAACCTGCGTAAGAATGTTTATAACAGCTTTATTCATAATTGACAAAAACTGGAAACAACAAAGGTGATTTTCAGTGGGTGGATGGATAAACAAACTGTGATATATCCATACTGCAGAATATTATTTAGTGATAACAGAGAATGACTATCAAGTCATGCAAAGACTGGATGAATCTTAAATACATATTGCTAAGTGAAAGAAGTCAATCTGAAAAGGCAGTATACTCTATCATTCAATTTATCTGACATCAGGAAAAGGTAAAACTACAGAGATAATAAACAATGGTTTCCAGAGGTTTGGGTGGGAGGAGAGTTGAATAGGTGAAGCATAGGGAACTTTTTAGGAAGATGAATCCATTCTGTAAGATATTTTAATGTTGGATATGTGATAATATTTGTTTTATAGAACACAAAGAGTGAGCTTTAATGTATGAAATTTATAAATCAATAAAGAAGTTGGAGAGCCCAAGATAAAATGCATAGTATGACAAAGGAATATATATGTATTAAGAATGTCTGAAAAATCTCCACTAAATTGTGTGGGGAAATAAGTGCTTACCTAAGTAATTTTGGAAATAAACTAATTCTCTAAGACTAAAGTCAAAATTAACTGTACAAATTCACTATATTCTAGTTGATAAAGTTGTTTCTGTTGGAGTAAGGGTTAACAACTCTGAAACAATTATATATGTATCCTGGAACTGAACAACTAAGTAATAGGATAGCAAACAGTGGGCACTCGTTTTCTTATCAATAAGCAAGGTGTTCCATGTAGCAGTGGATTAGAATTAGAGACATCAATATAAACTCGTGTTTAATTTAAGGTAGATACTAACAGTTACATATATAATTATTCATAGATATTGGTATATTTGTGGGTTAGTATACACCTATATGTCCTTGCTCTGTCAGCTAAGAAGCCTAGAACCAGTGCCATCCTAGTAGCTATTGTCCCACCTAATGTCCAGGTCTTGCTTTCTAGTACCATGCTCTAATAAAAGGAACCAGGACTCTTGGAGTGATGGATGATTTGGGCATTGCAAGAGAAAACATACAAGATAACCTTGGAATATTTTGAAGTGCCAGAATACAAGGAAGCACTAAAGTTTATCAATCAATCCCACAGCAGCACAGGTGTGTCAAAGGGACAGAGAAGCCAACTAAAAGAGCTTCCAAGAGACTTTTGGGAAGCAACTTGCCCAACAATACATAAAGTTGTATCGGATTATAGCCAAAGTATAAAATAAGTATCCATAAATCCATACTCATATAAATAAATGATTGAGTAAATAAATGAATGAGAGAGAATAGAAAATCTCCCATGCCAAGGAGCTCCAAATTATTTGTGTAGACATTCTCCACTTAAGGAGATAGAACATAAATCCCCAGTCCTTAAGTGTGGGCTGTTCTTAGTGATTTCTTTTCAAAGAGCCCAGTATGGAAAGGGACAAGAAAAGAGTAACTTTACAGTGGAGAAACCTGAGAACACTACCTCAACCAGGTGGTCGAGGTCATCATTTACACTGATAATTCATGTTGCTAGAAAATACCATTGATAAAATGTGATGAGAATGGCAATTTATTACCATGGTCTTTCTCCCTCAAACTCATAATCCCAGTCTAATTATTAGAAACACATCAGACAAATCATGATTTAGAACATTGTACCAAACAATTGACCAGAATGAGAAACTGACACAGCCAAAAGGAGGATAAAGAGATATAATAACTAAATGTAAAATTGTACCCTGGATAGGATCCTGGAATAGTAAAAAGACACAAGGTAAAAACTAAGATTACCTGGATAACTATAGATTCTATTTAAAAATAATGTAGCAATATTTTTTATTAATTGTGACACAAAAACCACATATGGTAAGATGTTAATAATAAAAGAAGCTAGGACTCTATAGTATCTTTGTAATTCTTCTATAAATTAAAATCTATTCTAAAATTAGAAAGTGTATTTAAAAATTATTAATTATTGTGTGTGAAAAGTCATTTGTTTTTTTCTCTTAAAAATTTAGATCGGTAGGTTTGAGAACAGAAGAAGCAACATAAACATACCCATTTTGAATTGACAGTGCACTCAAGATAGCAATATAGGAAAAAAGATACTCACATCTAGCATTAAATGTACATTTCTAAGCCTTCTGCCAAACTGTGTTTATCTTATAGAGGAGCTCACAACTAGGTCTTGAAAAAACAGCCATAAGTTTTCATTGTCATAGAGCATAATAATTGTTATTCATAATGACAACTCTAAAGTTATTAACCTAGCAAATTATATTAGAATATTCTGTTTACTAAGTCAGTGAAGTATGTAACATAGTTAAAATTAGTGTTTTTAAAATTCTAAAAGTATTGAATATTCACTTAAGTAGAACACTTAAGTCCCTAATGATGGTAGGTAAATTATTTCTTAACTATATGGTAAATTATATGTCCTGAATTCCATAACAGCAACTAGATTATATATAAATGATGTTTCCATTAGCAAATTTTCTAGGAATGAAGTTACATTATATGAAAAATATATTCTCATTTGACTTTTTGATGAAATATATTGTTTAATTCCTAATATCAAACTGTCTTATATTTCTGCATTATCAATGGGCTATTATACTCTTACATTAATTAAAATGGTTTTCTATTGTCATTTTGCATGAATGATAACTTGTCTTAATATAAAAATATTATGTCAAAATGTTTTCTTCTTTAAGAAAACAATAATTTCTGATGAGTTCATGAAGCATTCAAAGGAAAACTTGAGAAACTTTTCCCTCCTTTTCTGTAGAGTGATAGCTGAAGGATGTTTCTAGATACTTTCCTTTTTCGTCCTAGGAATTTCGAAACATCATTCACCATTGTTTAATTGTAGGTTAATGTATTAATTTAGCCTGTATCACAGGCAATCTAAATGTATATTTTTAAATCCAAATCAAAGGTATAAAATGAGGTTAAATCCATATTTATTTATACACTCTTAGTTTGCTTTGTGATTCAATATTTGGTGCATCTGCTAGTTTGAATCAATTTGTTCTTTATTGTTCTTATTTTGTGTGTTTTAATGAGAAGTTAAAAGGGAATATTGAAACACTGCTAATATCTAATGTTTTGACTGTCCACATACTACTTTCTTTGTTACTCTAGGATAGAGTTTTGTAGACTACTGATTCTTCAAAGCCCTATCTCTACATCTTATGTCCTTCATTATCAGTTCCTTTTAGGATGTAGAAGCCATCAAACTTGGCATAGATCTTCTGTGCCAACGCATGACTTCTTCCACAGGTTTTGCATCTTTTATATTTGCAGGGTAATGCAAGTTGGATTTCCACAACCTTCCTCCTGCTCTTCATTCTCACTGCTTCTGCTTCTTATTCTCTATGTGTGTGCCTGTGATCTGACACATTATTTTAATAGTTTTAATTTTTATTTAAATTATCTTAGTTAATATTCTAGAGTATTTCTACATGCTTCTTTTTCTTTTCAATAAATGGTATGACAACTCAGATATGTGCTATTCTAACATTCTTCCTCACTAATAACAGCAAGTCTGTACTCTATAATGCCATTAGTCTAAGCCGCAGTCACTAGTGACTATTTTTTTATTACTTATATTGAAAAATTAAATTTATCTTGATTAAAGTATCTTAATATTCAGTACTACCTTTGGTTATTTGAACTAGTTTCTCAGTCCTTTAGCAATATTTTTCTCATAATTTTGAATTTTTTTTAAAGGTTTACCATTACTTTTAAAAAACCTGATTACTATTTCAGTGTATTGCTGCCTCAGTTCAGAAAAAAAAAATCTGGCTACTAATTTTAAAAGACAATAAAAACAAACCAAAATAATACAAACAAAAATAATTAGGCATTGCGATAAATACTTTTTTGACTGAATGTTTTAATTTTAACTCATGGTGAATATCCAGACCTCTTAAGATATTCAATTGCATGAAATTTTTCAGTTCAGCAACATTTTCTTGATGATTCTTTTGTATTTCTTAGACCAGTGGACTTTAAAATGGGCTTCTTAGAATGCTGACCCTTTTCTTTGGGGAGCTCTGGGTCTTAACTCCAGCTTTAACTGGATCAGCTTATATAGTATAAGCCTTCATTTGAACAAAATGTTTTGCAGCTAAAAATAATGCCTATCCTATCATCCTGAAATTGGCAAATAGACAGTAAACCAGATACTTGAAAAATACCTCAAGTATTTATTGGAAATATGACAAATTAGTCATTTAACCTATCAATCATAACAGAGTTACATGTAAAAATAATATCTCTGTGCTTCAGTATAACACAATCACATATGGGAAGATAAATAACACCGATCACACTTTACTCCACATGTGTTCCATTACAGTGAACACACAAGTTATTTCTACACCAAATAAGGAAGTTTTATGTTGTGTAGTTCATCACATTTTTCTTGAGAGCTTTGAAAATTTATAGATACTTGCAAAGATCTAGCATCTTTATCTACCCTTGGTTATAAACCTGTGAAGTCTTTATTGCTTTTTCATTTTTAATGACATGGTTATAACTACCACAAAAGAATCTCAGCTCTACTCAACAGAGCAAATTTGTTGTCTAGCATTCCTGACATTCTGATGTCAAGACCCTTTTTCTTTCCCTCTTTCCCTTCCCCTCATTCAAAATGGTGTCTGCACTCACCTAACTGGATATTCTAGATCTATATATTTTTCTATACTGATGGATTTCTAGTCCTTAGATTCAAACCTCAAACTACCATGCCTTCCTAATTTTGTGGATCAAATTTCCTGCATTTTCTAGATCTAGAACTTTGACCTCAAACATACTGACTACTTATATTTATGATACTTCATTGAATTTCTATCCAAATAGTCTCCCAGCCATTGAATCCTCTGACCTATCTAATCCTATTATTACTTATGCCTTACTGTGCAGATGCAATTTCATTTTTGTATTCTGATAGCACACTTAGGCACCTTATTTCCAATAATACAATCACTGAGATGTTCATTAGGAGAAGCTGGATATAATTGCAAACCTAGAAAATTTGAAACTGAGACAATGTGGTAAACTTGCCTTTTCATTTCTAGCCATGTAAAAATCTTCTACTGGAAATATATATTAAAAAAAATGCTTACAGTGTAAAGTATTTTGGCTTCAATCAAATCAGTTGATTTATGTAGCCATTATAAGTTGTTTTGCTTGTGTAATTCTGTATTTCAGTGGTATTTCAGATTTTCAATGTATGAAATACACCATCATAAGTATAATTAATTTTTCTATGGGATGTAAAATAAGGACATTGAATTTAGTTTACATTGACTATGGTACTTTTAGCTGATTAATTCTTAATTTGGCTTTTTAATTTTAATTCAATCCTGTACAATTTCTAACATAAAAATTATAAATTAATAGAATAACTGCAAAACCATATGGGTTTTCTCACCTTTATGTGATCAAAAATGTTAGTCAAATACTGTGTAATTATGTAAATTTTTCTTAAATATGATTTTGTATCAATGGACTAAACTAATCCAAACTAATATATATGCTAGTTTGGAATAACATTTGTTTGTTTGTCTCTGTGTGTGTGCTTTTCTATCATGATAATTCAGTATGACCAACTACAATTACATGTATTGAAAAAAGTATTCTATTGACATAAAAAGTGATAAAATTAATTAATTGTTGCCAGACTAAAAATTATCAAGCATGTTAACAATATTTTGTGATGCTGACCATCATTTCTGAGATAATATTATAGTATTGGAGAGTATGGGCTCCAGGTTATCAATCTTTACTATACCAATTATCTGAATATCAGTTTTTCTGCTTATAAGATACAAACAGTAATGTTGTATAATTCCTAGTGTTATTGTAAAGATTAAATGTGACAATGCATGTATAGTTTTAGGTGCAGCATACATTAGAATAGTAAGCATTCAAGTGTGACACAATTAGTACCATCATTTTGACTATTAATATTATCAGCTCTTTCATAGAGTCCCCGAGGCCAGAGACTTCAGAATGGTATATAAACCATAGAGAGGGGAATGGCTATTTGATAAAATGTGTGGGTGTCTATGAGATATAATTCATATATATTTATATACTCCTATGCTTCACTGGTTCATTGGCACAAAGAGGTCACATTTATATTTCTGTCTAACCTATAATACAAGTAACCTCCACTTGTTACCAAGTATTCTAATATTTTGCACATGTCACAATTCTACTTATTTCTAAGAATCCTCATATGTTCTTATACTTTTATGAATAACAATTCATTTTTATTTCAACTGCTGCTGCTTAGAGTAGCACAAGTAACTCCAATTCACCTTTTTAGACTAAAGTACTACTGATTGATGGCACTTCCCTCTTATCTCAATTGCCATTCTATTGCCTCTTTATTTCAGTTTCCACTGATACTCCTGCTGATGCCTGGTAGAACTGAAGGAGATGGATTCTTGCATAAAGTGCCATACTAAAAGTTAAGGAAAGAAGTGGTCTCAAAGAACTTCTTGCTTTCCCTTGCTAACCACCACTACTGTCTCTGTTGGCTTCTGCTGGTATGAATGTATCTTCTTCCAGCTGGCAATCATTCCTCTTACTGTCCTATATCATGAAGAGTAAGCCATGGAAGTATGTCCTAAGTCCATAGTTGTAAAGGTCTTTGCATTCATACTCAGGTACCTATTTACTTATAGTACACCCATGGCCCCAGAATACCAGATTGGGTTCTGGAACTAGCTTCGCTGTGTTTGGTGTCAATTAAGTCTGACTTTCTGATATAGACTTGATGAAAGTGAGTTTCACTGAGAGTCAAGTTTTACTTTATTTTTTCCCCCAATCTGGCTATTTGAAAGGCTATATGTATTCTTATATTTTAATTTCAACATGGGATGGAAGAGTAGTGACAGTTTTCCAGTCCCTTTTTAATAAGACTAGGGACAGCAGCCTCAGTATCACTGGGAACTTGCTAGAAATGCAAATTATTGGGCCTTACTCAGCACTTACTGAATTAGAAACTTTGGAGATACGGTCCAGAAATCTGTGTTTTCACAAGTCCTCCAGGTGATTCTCTTTTTCTTCTTTAATAATGCAGCTCTTGAATTTGTTAGATACATAGCCAAGTACATTTCCAAGCCTCCTGTTGCAGCTTTGTGTGAGTATATGACAGTTATATAGCCAATTAAATATGAGCAGAGAAGTGTCAGATTAACTTGAGAGTCTCTGGAATGTAATGGCTAGGTCAAAAGTTATATGTAATTTTAATGTTAATAAATGTTGCCAGATTGCTTTCCAAAAAGATTATAAAACTTAGGAATGTAGTAATAGTTCATCTTTTTCTTGACTTATAAAATGTATCTTCATGTTATTCCTTTTGGCAAATTAGTTATATAGCATCCAATTACATTAATTTCTTTGACAACATATTAGAAATTTAGCTTTAGCTCTTAAATTGACATTGTTCTCGCATTTATCCCAATGCTACTTATTAGAACTGAAAAGTAAGGGTATAAAAAAGATAAAAACCAAATATCAGTATTAGATAAATATATTGGTCAATAGGTAATCTAACATTCTTTTAAGACATGTTAAAGGACTGACCAATATCAATTGTTTAATTTATTTCTAAGGATTGAATGTAAGCAAAATTGTGAAATTTCTCTCTGATCCTTTTTAATTTGCCTTAATTTACACATTTCCACAATTCCTAATTTCCACCAGCTATTCAAGGCACATATCCTCAACTACGGAACTAAATTGTTTCTGTTCTGCCAAGCCTGACCAATATTATCTCTAGGGAAGTTGCCAGAGAATCAGAGAAATAAAGCTTGAAAATATATTAGATAATATTTGGCTTATTCCCTTTTTTTTTTTTTTTAGAGGTGGAATAACCGAAGTTAAGGAAGTTGAGTCATTATTTGTCCAATATTCCATGTTTGCTTTAGCTGGACATATCTTAAAGTGGTATGGTATTGATTGGTACTAGCTACCCAAATTTAGGTTCTGTATTTAAGATGCCTTTTTATTTTAACATCTCTGTAATTCAGATGTCTTATAATCAGTGGATTTTTACAGTTAATTGGTAGTGGATTTTCATTAATTGTGGAAATAAAAAGGGTGCATCTTACAATTCATGAGATATTAGATTTGTTAAAATACAGAATTTGTTTTTAACAGGTCCCCCATTTAAATCCAGCAGAATTGAAATATAGAAACAGGAATATGAGGGATGGACCTACTCTTAGGGAATAATTAATAATTACCTTAAAAAGTCACCATCTCCTTTTAAATCATGCAATAATAATATCAGGTACAGATAAGGTCAGTAATGGTTATTTAATACATATCCCATGATTAGTATATATCAGTGTTTGTAATAGTTGAATAACATGTAGTTATTTTTTAAAGATTTCCTAGCATAGATTAAATTCACTTGTGGCATAATTTTACTTAAATATGTTAACATAAAACTAATTATAAAAACCCATATGCTTACGGCTCTTATGTAAATAAAAAAATAGAAATCAAATAAAAATACAGCAGATGAAATATCCAAATTTACCATCTTAATTTTATACAACAGATGATGTTGCTTGCTGAAATCAAATCCTATCACAAAACATGAATTTTCTTGTGAGTATTGGTGTGTCAATACTGATCTGAGCATATCTGATGATTATGGTGATTATGGGTGCTTTATGGTGATATAGTTCTCTCACCACTTTTCTCTGATTAAGCTATGCCACACCTTCATTCATGCAGCATGTCATGATATCATTTGATCTCATCCTAGAGTATATACAATTCTTATGTGATAAGCTCCTACATTTTTCCTCATTAGTCTAAACAATAAAAGCAGTAATACTTGATTGACTTCAATGTGATCACAGACAAGAATGCAAGTGAAAGAGATACATAGTGATGGAACTTAGTTACAAATTATTATACTATATAGTTTTACAAATGACCAAGAATATGCCTAATTTGTTAAGATTATTATAGTAATGAAATAGAAAGTTTTGAACCCCAGTAATACTCTTTAACCACTAGGAGTATATCACAGACACATTTGAAAAACACTGGAATACCCTTTCTCCTTCCCTAGGACGACATAAGAACAGGAACTTTGGTCACAGAAGCTCCGGTAAGGCTGAATTGCTGGGACCCAGAAGCAGATCTACTTTGTGGGTCATTCACTTTAGTGAAGGTAAATTATCCAGTCAGACAGAGTTAAAGCATACAGAGAGCATAATAATAGGAAGTAGGAAGTTCAGGCATGTGGAGGTAGCAACATATGGTCTCAAATAACAGTAGGCAAACTCAGGGAAGATTTACTTCCCTCTGGAAGAACTGGAGAGAGAGAATCAGGGCAGAGATTCAGAATGTAGTGTGGTCCAGCCATTAGTCTGGGAAAGATGGCAGGACCTTTGAGATTTCACAGCAACATTGTTCTAAAATATTTTGTGAACTATGAGTTGGTCAGGAACAATGCTCCATTGCTGAGCAGAAACTTGGAGCCCAAATTTAGGTTAAGCAAAGCAAGAAGAAGAAGAACAGAGTGAGGTAAATAAGTACAAGCACAGAATATAGGGAAACTTAATTTAAATTGCACTTATAGAAAGGGTAAAATTGAAGAATGGTAGTGGCAAAATATGAACTGCAGGTTTTTTTTGGACTAATGTCACTCTTTTAAAACTTTTCTATTTAAATTATTAATTATATTTTTTTCCAGCTGAAAACTTGGCAATTAAAATCAAGTGATTTATAATTATCCCATAAAGTACTTTAAAATATTTTCTCATTAATATATATATAGATTCTGTATGTTTACAACAGCAGTTAGACATTTAACCTCATAAATTTTCCAAGTCATTGAGAGGAAAATCTTTTAATATTAAAAATTAGGATGACATTGTTCCATACAAATAATTCATGTCAAATGGTTACTGATAATAAAATTATTCTTTTAAATAATGAGAATAAACTATGGATATCAAAGAGATTATAAAACAATAGGAAATTTAAAGATGCTTACTTATATACTTACTCTTTTTGCACCATGACAAAAGGAAAGAAATAGGAACAGCAATATGGAAGGGCACAATCTTTTATAACTGTTTTCTGATTTTAGTTTATTGATACAGAAAGGTATGCTTCTTCTCTGAGATGATGGGGAAGTCCTAATTTCTTTCTTGACTTCTCACTTTATTTTTAGCAAAATTCAAATGAAAGTTTCTTTCATGTTTTGATATAAGGATTTCATTATGTCTAGTAGCTGTTTGTTGTAGTTAGAAACCAGATTGCACACGGTGATGGCTCATTGTTCTCTTGAACATTAAGGTTTATGTGATGAAGAATTCACAGGCAACAGAGCTCATTGATAATGGCATAGCGAGTTCATATAATATGATTAATAGTTTTATTTGAATGACTATTACAGATGTGGCAACTCAATTGAGATAAGGTTAAACAAGAGGAACCTGCACTCTCTTCTGAAATATGTTCAAGGTGTAGGTATAGAATCTTGTTGATTATACTTAATATTAGGTAATTTTGAGATAGATTATTTCATGTGTAGAAAAATAATGAGAATAAAATTTATGAAAAAAAGCCCCTACATTCCTTTTAAATTATTAGCATTCTTCATGTATTAGCAATAAATCTATGGTGTGTTTACTGCCATTTATATAAAAGTTTAGAAGTGACAGTAAAAAGCTACCACTTCATATCATCAAACACGTAAGTGGCAAAAGTAGACCATTCTAACAGTAAACTCTTTTCAGAGATTATTAATATATTTCATTAAAGTTTACTTTTAATATACATATCATAAGATATATGAAATATATCATATATAAACTTTTCCACTAGAAACAATATGACATTCCATATAAATGATATTCTGTTCCATGGGACAAGTCACATAACTATGCTTCCTTTTTCATAAACTGGAAAGTGAGCTATATATACTGTAGATAAATGTCAGAATATTTTGTCAGAAGTATTTCGAGAGAAAAATATTGCCAAAATCTAGTGTAGACTATTATGATAGGCACATTATAAAAGAAAACTACACATATAGGGCATCTTCCATTTGCTTAGGAGATTCCTTAGTTTGGTTTAGTAATAGTGAAGACTTTATCTTCTGTCTAATAACTGTAAGTTTCTAAAACTTCAAAAGACATTATGAAAATCATATGGGTCATTAGCTGTTCCTAAAGTGATGTTTTTAGAAAACGCCTGCAGTATAAATCAAAAATAGCTGTAATGATAGGAGTCAAAAACAGATTTAATCACCACACACTATTTAGTGGAGATCATGTAAATATATTTTTTCTTGTAGTAGTGTGTTCATACTGAATTCTAACAAGTTATTAGATGATTTGTTCCATAGAGTATAGAAGTTTTGTAAATTCTTGCTCTTTTTCCCAAGACTTGCAGACTCCCCCAAGTGGATATCTGAGAAATTTAGCCAAGTACTTCTAAATAACTCTGACACTTCATAATGAGCTTTGATCAATCCACACCAACTTTTTTTCTTTGTTTAAATTAAGCATGACGCAAGGAGAATTTCCCTTATATGAATGAATCTAGCACTCCCCTCTCTTACTCCTATAAGTTATAATTTATTCACATAACTATTGCCTCTCATAAATATGTTTCTCTCCTTTTCCTCTTTTCAAAGAGTAAAATCAAACTGGCAGATTCATTTAAGGGTCATATTATGGTTTGCAGAATAACTGCTATATAAAATCTTATATATGAGACATCATGAATGCATTGTCTTTCGATCTTGACCTTCAAATAAACAAGACAAACACAATTTATATCAAAGTGCAGTTTGCTCTGACACAGGAGCATTAGAATGTCTGGAATCTGCTTTAACCAATTAAGCCATTCAAGGCAAGAGGAAAATAAAGCCTTTAGCAAATTCATTGACGAGACCATCTCCCAGCCTCCCACTGTTAATCGATCTTTTAAAGTGCGGACTAATGAGTCGTGTATATATACCTGATGGGATGCCCTCACCCTACCCCCTCAGAGGAGTTAAACTTACACAAAGAGAGTATCATCTGGGTGAGAAGGAGAGTGGGAGGGCACATCCAGGCAGATGGCTGCTTTGGCCACTTAAAAACCTGCCGGATAATGTCTTCAGGGACAGGAATATACCAGACCCCATTCCCTATTTTCCGTAAGGAGCCCATTAATTCCTTAGCAAGAGATTTTCCATTCAGGTCGCTTCTAGGGCAAACGCTTTTGTTCGCTACCACTCACCGTAGTGGGAAAAGAACTATAAAGAAATGCAAAGCAAGCTCCTGGAAGCAGCTTCTTTGCGACAAAGCATCCCTTTCCTTTCATCTTTGGCAATTTAGGAAGACCCGAATTTCTCAGGGGAGGTGTGTCAGGGGACCGCTAGGTCGAGGAACACATAAACCAGAGGTCCGTCTTTTCGCCTTCTATCTTCTTCCAGTAGCATCTTCAAGCCCCCCGCTCCCCCCACCCCCACCTCCCCAACTATCAACATAAGCACTTATGAGCTCTACAAATGGGTGGTGATTGTACTGGTCGGAGGGGAGGAGGCATTCTAAGACTCTGAACAGGATCCAACCTCCAAGCTAAAAATACATTAAAAACAAATAAAATCAAATAACCCAAGCCCAATGGGTAGCAACTGTCTAGAGGGAGAAGCAGCTTCTGGCACCTGCCTGAATACGCTGCAGTTGGAAGCGGTTGGCTTTGGTATTGAATTATTAATTTATTTATCCCCCTAACACCCTCCCTCAACCCCGACTGCTAGGCAAGAAATCTCTGTCTCTTCATTTCCCCCTCCGCCCCCACCTCATAGGAGTCTCCCACTTCTCGGTGGCTGGCCGTTCCGCCTCCCGCCCACGGTGGCCTCGCGTTCCTGGCCCTCTGCGGTCGCGGCGCTGCGCGGGGGGCGTCCCGCTCGGTGCGCGCTCCCACTCGCGCCGCGACCCGCGAGGCCGGGTCCCGGCGGCGGTGGGGGAGGGTGGGGAGAGGGAGGCAGCGGGTGACAGATGTACTCCTCTGACAGCTCTCAGTATCAGCCCAGTGGCTCCCTGCCATTGGCTCAGTGCAATGGACCGGCAACGCCGCTCACTATAATAACACTCATGCCTGCCAGCAGCAGCAACTCCGAGTGCGGGCACCGAGCGCGGGGGATGCTGCCGCCGCCGCCGCCGCAGCTGCTACCGCTCGGGCGGCTCCCGCTGCCCGGCTCCGCTCGGCCGCCGAGCCTGCACTGACTCCCGCTCCGCTCTGTGCAGCCTGCCTGGCCCGCCCCTCCCAGCCCGCGATCCTCCCGCGGGGCACCTCGCCCCAGGGAGAATTAGGAGAGAAAGAGGGACTGAAGGAGAGCGCGGCCAGCATGCGGAGGCGGAGGAGCCCGGGCGCGCACGGCAGAGGGGTGTAGTGAGCCTGTCTCTGGAGGGCGTGCGAGAGAGGCGGAGGTTCGTCCTCCCCGCAGGTCCCTAGCCCACCCTTCCCAAGCTCCGGCGCGCTGCGGCTGCGGGCGCGGGGTGCATGGGAGCGGCGGCTGCGGTGGAGGAGGCGGCGGCTGCCCCATGGAGTGTTACTACATTGTCATCAGCTCCACGCATCTCAGCAACGGACACTTTCGCAACATCAAGGGAGTTTTCCGGGGCCCTCTCAGCAAGAACGGGAACAAAACTCTGGTAATCGCTTCTGACCTCCTTCCCCCCACTCCCTTTTCACCCTGTCTCCCTGTCTCTTGTCTAAGAGGGCATTTGGAGGATTGAGGTTACTGTGAGATTTCGGAGGTGCTGGGATTCAATTTGGTTTATAACGTATTCAATTATTTATCTTATGGGTGCGGGGTGAGAATTAGGTGTAGAAAAAGACAGGAATCTTGGGAAAGCTGTGATCCAGGGCTTTGGTTGACACTTCAACAATGCTCCGGGACTGCATCTCACTCCATAATGCTGAAGATTACTCCAGTTTCTCCTCATAAGAAAGAAAAGGAAAATTCTCTAACCCCAAGTGACCCCATAACATTTTTCGGCTTAGGAAGCTGAAGGTGAATGAGGATGTGGGTGTCTCTGATGGAGACAGGGAGCCATGTGGCTGGTGGCCTGGAGCAAGTGGAGGGATGGAAGGATGGTCTCAGAAGGAGTTTCTATTCAGGCTGTCTCCTGAAGGACTGGTAGCAAACTTCTCTAGTGAGAAGTTGTCAGTACTAAGCTTAACTGAGTGACTCCAGAACCCCAAGCCGTCAACTTCAAGCTATTTACTCAAAAGATGTTGGAGATAAGTGTGAGGGGCGAGCCACTAGGAAACATGCTATAGACAAACAGAACCCATGCAGTCGCTGGGAGGTTCTCACTGGACCACAGAGCTTCATCTTTCAGCATCCTACTAGGAAGAGCACTCCTGATTGGTGGTAGAAGATGTGCTGAGCATTGAGATAGTGCAGGATGATAGCTCTTACTTCTCCCAAATCCCCTCTTAGCTACAAAATTTCCCTGAAGAACGGACTCCCCTGTATTGGCATCTCCGGAGAAGTATACACTTCAGTAAAGAAAAAAAAAAAAAAAAAAAAAAGAAGGCTCATTAGGCTAAGTACTGCAAAGAGGGTAAAGCCAGAGTAAAGTGGTAATATGCAAATGTATATATCCCTAAAATCCAGATCCATTAGCAAGCAGTAACCCCCCCTTTTTTTTTTACAAAGTGTTAATCTAGCCTGAATAGGTAGAGTAGAAGTTTAAGCACAGACACAATCCAAATTTAAATACAGTATTCTTAATCTACTTATCTTTATATATATTAAAATATGATTCTACATATTTTTTAATGTCCTCTGATGTGTTTTCCAAGAATAAAAAGTTCTCATCAGAAGTTTTAAGTGAATTCTGACATTGTTATGATGATTCGATTATTTTTTCTTTTTCCTATGTATCTATTGGATCCCTCCTCTTAGCTCATTTAAGAGTTCAAGAAGCAGGGTTAGTTTGTTGCTTTTATTATTGTTCTGGATAAGATTGTTGTTGTTGAACAAAAGAAAGGGCAAATACTCTTCTGTGGTCGTTCTTAATGGAGTACTATACAGAGCAGTAGGCAAAGGCTAAGGGAATTATTGAGATTATTCTAGCTCAATTTAGAGGACTCAACCTGTAGGAAAGTAAACTTTTTTTGGGGGGGAGGGGTCTTCATTTTGCAGAAAGTATGCTTTTTTAAAAAAAAAAAAAAAGTCAAGTTTCACTATGGGAAAGGGTAAACTTATTGAACAAGATCTTATCTCCATATTACAAATACAATGTAGGTGCTAAAACTATACCATAGAGTTCATAGAAAAAAATATTTATTTGCCATACCTCGACTTGTTAAAGTTATGGTAGTCTTGATGTTTCAGTCAACTTTGTCTTTCTAACAATGGTTGAACTTGCTTACGCTGACTTGTTTGTTATGGGTTTGAAATTAATTAGTTTTTTATCACTCATATCAATAAAGAATAGGTTAAAGTCTAGATTTGCCAGTGTAACTTTGGGATTAAAATGGGTGTTAACTTGCAGCTACTTTGATGAGAAGAATCAATCTGAATATGTACAAATGTCAGAAGCAACAAACAGATAAAAAGTCTTAGAAATAGCTCTTATCATACTTCTCTTAGTTATAATAAAAGGACTTATAGAGACTTCATAGCTAGTCCTTTCAGGTTCTATTCCTATACTTCCCAAGTTTGTACCTCCTTTTAAGAGATTTATAATGACAGAAGCAATGTATATTTTTATATATGGTCCAACTATATTCAAAACTATTACTTAACAATGTGATATATGTCATATGTTTATTTTCTTTTGATGATTTTGTTATTGAAGAGAATGAGACATATCTAACCTTTAAGTATAACAAGAGATTCTAAATATATGTATAAGTGAATTTTTTGTTAAAGGACATTTATTCTTTATAAACATCTATAGTGACCTAAAAATGTACTATTTACAGCATATAAGATGCCATGAGGACTTACTATAAGCTAAAACTTTACTATAAGCTAAAAACAGAAAACTGAATCTGAAACTTCTCAGAATTAGCACCTTCATAAGAAACACAAATCTTAAACATGTGTATGTACTACATTTTAAACAGTTTCAAGTGAGAATTTATGGTTATGTTTTTAGACTCAGTTTCATAGAATAATAATTATGAGCTCTTTTTACTTTCTTGTCTATTTGATTTTGACATATTTTGAATTTTTCTTTTAAAAACATCATCACATTCTTGCCTTTTGAAATGTGTACTAAGTTAAGAGGACTTTTTTTTTTAAAGCACAACTTAAAACAAAAAACGTTCAAGGAAAAGGTATTTTGATTTTTCCAAAGAAATTCCAAGTATTTTCAATTACCAGATAAATAATGGATATTCTGAATATTTTTAAAATACAGATTTTGAAAAAATGATTTTATTACTGTTAATACAGTGATATTTCATGAATTAAAAGTTATTTGGAGAATAAAATTATGTATAGAATAAAACATTGGTTTTGGTGAACTGATTTAAGATAGCCTATCACTGTTAATAGAGTGATATTTCATAAATTAAAAGTTACTTAGAAGATAAAATTACATATAGAATAAAACATTGGTTTCAGTGACATTGATTAATTGCTTTAGTACTAAATCTAGAATGTAATCCTGCCACTCATATTGAGATGATCAAAATGTACAGTCCTTTCCATAGGCCACATTATGCCACTCATACATAAAATTTTTAAAAAGTACTTAAAGTTTAATTCTGTTGTCAATCTTGACCCTATTTCTGAGCTTTTAAAGATATTCTTCTTGACAATTTTAACTGAGAATAAGCAAATTTCCATTTTGCAATGTGTTACGAGCAAAGAGAAAGGTCACTCTGCTTGTTATGACTTGTGTTATAAATAGCATCATATCTGTGATATAGCTTTAATTCCATGGAATAAGAAATAAGCTAATATTTTATTAGTGCTCCAGAATATTCTGAATAAGTTATATGGTTCAATGGTAATGAATTAAGTTTACCTTTTACATATACTTGTTCTTTTTCCCTAGATTTTCCCAAACCACCATTGTATATGTAATTGTTTATTGGATAAAGACATCTTGTTAAACTTATGTTTTTCAATTGATCTACAGAATTTATTTGCTTTAATTATATATATTTAAAACACTTAAATATATATTTCAATATATTTGATACAGAATTTAAATATATATTTAATCACTTTTAATACAGAATTTGGGATATGCCTTTGGAACTTTGGAAATCATTACTAATTTGTTCATTACATTCTGTTAGTCATCATTTTTGTATCTCATTAGAGCATTATATCTGTTTTATAGACTATAAAATTCAAAAAGAATGAATGGTAGTTTTGAGGTCATACAGTGAGTCAGTATTATAATGCAGATTTCCTGACTCCAGACATATTTTCTTTATAATTTATATGAAATCCATAGGAATTGCTATGATAATATCTACTGATAGAGATGGCATTGGTGTCATTTATTGTTTTAAGATGCTCTACTTGTCCACTTGCCTCTCTAGGTGTTTAGAAATAGTGCCATATGCACAGAATAATTTGAATTCAAATTTATTTTATTTCTCATCCTTCAATATGCAAACCAATAATTTCTATCAGTACTAAGCCCTGTTTCTATAATCTGCCCTCCATTTCTTATATATTAAGTACTTGGTTTGGCAAGAAAAGAATAATTAATTCATTAATGGGTTTTCAACATATTTGAATTCATTCAGATTTATTGAGATGCCTCAATTGCAAAGCACTATTCTAGGCTTCACAGGCTCTGTGCTAAGTACTAAATAGTATGTGTTAAGATATATTCAGTGAAGCTCCTGTTCAATTTGAATATGTTGAAAAAGTATTCACATATTTTGACATGTTTGCAAGTTTCTCATCACTCGGAACATTTTCATATGTATTCATTTTGAAAATAATGAAAAAAATCTGCTTTTTTCCCCCTTTGTATATACAGGAACTCACTAAAATTAGGTAGGTCTTTGGAATATACTATATGGCCTTTTGTTCTATTATTCTCTATTATAACATTATCATTCATGTCATTCCCTTACATATTTCTGCATCTCCTAGGGAATGTAATTTGAAAGATTGCTCCATTCATCGAAGCCCATTTATGTGACATATTTAAAATTGTGCATAAGACTAAAGAGACCAGTTGCTGAAATAGTGCTGATGAAAACTGTCATTGTTAGATTAATATCCTCAAGAAAAATCAGGAGTGAGGGCAGATTAGGGTGGTATCTTAATATATCCCCAAACTTTCTCACTTTATAAATTTGTTAACATAATCAGTTGGTGCCTATTCTTCCAAGTTTCTTTTAAACAATTACACTCAGTATTAAAGACCATCTTTGTCTCGCTTTTCTGAACTTAAAGTGTTATATATATTTTTGCTATACTTGTTTTTTATTCTAGAAAATTTACAACACATTATTGTTTTCAGAACACATTATTCAAGTAAGGAAATAACAATTAAATTATGTTATGATCTACTCAAAAATGTAAGCAAGCAGTACTTTAAGGCAAATGTTGTCAAGTGATACCCATGATTCCAACATACCTTGTTAGTTCACCAAATATTGATTTTTTGCGAGCTGAAATTAAAATAGTGACCAATATCTTGTCTTCATTTCTCAGCCTTGCACCAATATTTTCTTAGTATTGATAACTGCAATTACGTTTTATTGAAAATTGAGATCAGCAAGACCCTTGAGGACCACCTAGTCCAAAGGTTTCATGCGGTTGTATTCAGAACTAAATTCAGGCTGCTGAAGTAGTTTGTTTAGTGTGCACCATGTTTCAAAAGTTCAGAAATAATGGAAGTAAAACTAGTTAATTACTCAAGTGCAGTAAGATCCCATTTAATGTTGTCCATAGGTTCTTAGAAACTGGGAGTTTAAGCAAAACGAGGTATAATGTAACCAATTTTACCATAGCCTAATTGATATAAACAAAACTTAAGTTCCTAAGACAGATTTCTAGTCACAAATATATCACCAAACTTCTAAATAAAGACCTAAAACACTTCTAATATTAAACATTGGTATAAATGTGAGCTGTACATCCATTTAAGAAAGATTAATAAAAACAAGTAAGATCATTATTTTTCAACCCACTTATTCTAGTTCAGGGTCCTGGGTGGCTGGAGCCTATGCTGGCAGCACAGCACGCAAGGTAGGAGCCCATCGTGGACAGGACGCAGGGTACTCTCATACACACTTACACTCACACACACTTAAACTCATACTGGGACCATTTAGACACGACAGTTCACCTAACATGCACATCTTTGGGATGTGGGAGGAAACCGGAGTACCTGGAGAAAACCTACACAGACATGGGGAAAACATACAAATTTCACACAGACAGTGACCCTGGCCAGGAATCAGTTTTTCTTTTTTACTCCTCAGTGTTATAACAAAGTGACTTTAAACAAAGGGATGTTATTCAAGGATCCGCTGTAGTAATTAGTAAAAGTTTATTGTGCACCCACCAAAAAGATAGTTTATAAACCAAGAGTACTTGAACAAAACATGGAATGAAACTCAAGGGTATATTGTTATAAAGCAGCTTATATGGTGAGAAAGCAGTGACTTTATTTTTCATAATGATTGGTTATAATATTAGAATTTTCAGTGGTTACCTCATATCAATCTTGGAAAACAATTCACATTTTGCTTATGATTTCCAGAGACATAAGCAAGAAATGACCCAGATCAAGTTAGTCTTTCAAAATAAGCTAAATTGAGCTTTGTTTGTATAAGTAAACTTGTTTTCTCTGCTCAGGGAGTTTTTAAAGGCTGGTTTCTATTCATTTTTTATTTGAATGATTCTCTTCTTTTTGGTCATTCTCTCAGCAATAGCATTACTCTTGGTTGCCACCATTGACACAGTCAGGCCGAAGAATCACACATTTGCTGTTTCTACTGGTTTATCATTAAAGAAGAGGGACATGATGTTGTCACTGTCTTCATCATTTATGTGGTTATTGTTGCTTTCATCCAGTTGTCTGATCCTGATGGGAACCATTTGATGTGTGAGTGGCTGCCAACACCCATTTAAAACCTTTGCAATTATACAACACACTAGAGAGGTTAATATGACGACTATAAAGAGAGCAATGGCCAAGTATTGAAAAATTCCCCAGAGCAGAGATCCCCAAGAGCCAAGATTTAACTAATCATGTCAGTCAAATGGGTTAGATTCATGTCTTATCTTTCTAAGTCAATCAACAATTTTTTGGCTGATGTGTATTTGGGTTTCAATTTTTTAACAAATTATTTACATAAGCACAACGTAATATATTAGCAAACACATATCATCATGATTACTTAGGACAGGATGAACACAAGGATGTTTTATTTCAAAAGTCTGTGTTGCAGGTGAGCTTCGACCCAAAATATGCCTCTATATGATGTGAGCGATCAGGTTATTTAATGAGAGGCATTTCTATGGAAACAAAAGAAAAACAAAGATTAATAGTTTGAGCAAATTAGAAATTCAGTTTCTGAATTTGGAGATCAGCCATTTGAGAAAATTTCTTGATGTCAAGTTAGAAGCAATTTCAGATGGAGTGAGGGAGGGCAAGCAGTGGCAATCAGACGGATTTTCTTGGTTTTCAGTGTGAGTATCTCGGGTGATCTTTCTGAGTGGCTTCATAAAAACAGACATGAAGATTGTCCATAAATGAGCTGATGTGATGCCTTCTCTGAAGTTTCTATCAAGTTGTCCAGCTTTCAGTTGCATGGTTTCAAGAAAAGGGCAGTTTTAGTTTCATAGTGATTCTAAGTTAAAATAGTGAGACAACATTGAAAATGTTAGTTTGGAGAGTTCTAACAAAATTTTGGAGGAAACTAGAATAATTTAGGATTCAATCCAGTTAGCAGTTAGAAATCAAAACCTCAGACAATTAACAGCATTAGAATCTGATATTTGTAAAGGTGTATTATTAAAATATAATTTTCTCTCTGTAATCATCCCCATTTCAATCAAAGATAACCATAATGAGATTTATTTGTTTTCAACTTAATTCTAGTTTTAATGAAATTGCCCTGGTTATTTAAGTAAGAGCAGCAAGAATAGTAATTGACCATATAGGCAGTTTTAAATCTTTGCTGGACATTTCCATAAGGAATCTCAGATTGGACTTTCAAAAGCCTCTCGATGCTGAGAAGCCAGGCCAAAAACTTGTCCAATTGTGTCTTGTTACAAGGAGAAAAGACTTTTATTATGCAAATACAAACATTGTCATGAAAAAATACGAATATTTAATAAGAATTTCTGAATTCTGGAGGGATCAAGTAGGGAGAAAAATATGTTTCAATCTTTTTTGCAAATATACACTTTACCAAATTGACATGAGTTATAAATAGCTTTAAAGAGAGGAGAAACAGGGGTCCTTGAAATCTGGAAAGTGAAACATTAAAGTACCAGCAATGTTTTAAATGAATCCTTAAAAACTATAATCATCTTCAGCAGTTGATTTAGTCTATTGTAATTAATTTTTGTTGATCTGGTCTGGGTGTTAGTAGTTTTATGAATTTATCGGATTTCCACCAGAATTTTAGAAATTCTTAACCCATTCACTATTATATTTTCAAAGTTATCAGAGACCTTCATTCTAGAGTACTTGTCAGAGTCTTTTCGATGAATCTCCTTGAAAATGCATTTTTGCAGGAACAGTTTTGCAGAAGTATCAGAATGAAACAATAACTGTCTACAAATAACAACAGACTTAAAAAATTGGCCATGGTTAAAGATCTGATGAGAGTTCATTATAATGCCATTGACAAGGGAATTTAGTTATTTCTATAACATAAATTTTAAAATTATGACTGATAACAGTATACCAGTACATATTTGTCCAGGAATTTCATATAAATATACACTAGAGAAAGTTTAGCATCACTTCTTATTTGACAATGATTCCTATGACATTTAAATATACAAAAAGTTACATAGTTATAAAAAAATTAGTTTTTTTTTTAACAGAGAAGACTCAGTTTTCTTAAGTAATCAAAGATCTGATAAAGATAAAACACGATTATTGTTTTCTAAACATATTACATTAAAGGTAAAGGAAAACCTTTGTTTATAATTTTTTATTAAGAGCAGAATAATACTTTTAGTAAATTTAGTGTTTTTTTTTTTAACAGAGAAAACAAAATTCTAGTTTTACACAGTATACTTTTGATATTAAAACATTTTTTAAACTTAAAACCATTCCAATCTTAGCTTGACCACACATTCAGTTCCTTTCTCAGGATTCATTTCCACAAACCTTTTGCAACTCTCTATCTCCAATTAGGTTTTGTCCTATTTTTTTTTTTCTTATTTTGGAATGATCATTTAATTTTTGGACAATATTACTTTCTTTTGCTTTCTTTACCAAAACAAACAAAAAACATGTTCTTCATATCTTTTCTTATTCAAAATATACATTCTATTTTCCTTATCTACTTTTCCTATAGTTATTTTCTTTCATACTTATTCTTCTAGCAGTTTTGTAAAAAACGTTATTGCTTTACAAGTCAATATAATCAAGGGAACTTATACAGCAGTCCGTTTTTTAAAAAAGTGCACCTCCTTTTTCTTTCTTCAGTCTCTATGGCAATGTTTTGGCTATCTCTCGGGGTGTTGATATTTTGAAGATGTAATAAAGTTTACAGCTTCCAGGGACAGAGGAAAAAAATGTAAGTTCTGTCTTAGGATTTTCAGGATAATTGCTATTTAAGTTTATTCTGTGTATCGGGGGTCAAATGGCATGGGTTGTTTTTGATGTTTTCTCATTAATTGCCATATCATCCTCTTTATTCTCATCACTTTCCCAGAGATTCCACTCTTAGCATCCTAGTCAGGCTTTGTCACAAGTTCCCAGATCTTAATCCATGGCATTTTATACCCTCTTAGCTTTGCAAAATGGCACACTAAGGTTTTCGGCTTATTATCCTGTTTTCCTACCTTGTCTGCCAGTCCCAAAGTTAGCAGAATAGTGAACAACCACATGTCCTTCTCTAATCTCAGCTCTTCTTCCAACTTTCTAATTTGAATTTCAGCCTCTATTTGGATTTCAGTGTCCAGTTACTGCCCTCATTAGAAGCCAGCCCACTGCAGCAGCCATTTATTCCCCTTTTTATGTGCAGTTTGTCAAGCAAACACATATTAAAGCAGCCAGCATTTCCAGGATGTCCCTGTGCACATGTGGCATTCCACAGGCATCTAACATAGGGGTCACTCTTGCCCACATAGAGGGCAATGGCCAACATGAGATTTCTCTGGTAGATGCTTCTTTCCCGAAGCTGGGAAACTTACTTAAGAGTCTTGTATGGGTTATTTCTGCCCGTGTAGTAAATTTTCCAATGTGGCAAAAACATGTTTATTAATAGACATAAATCTTTTGTCTCTCTATAAAAAATTAAAAAGCAGATAAACTTATGTTAGCATTAAATGTTTATCTTATTTTAAAATGATTTAGATATGCAATGAATGTCAATTCTTTAGTTTAACTTAATATAAACTTTTATTTACCTTTATTTAAATTATTTGCTTTTAACCATTATGCTTAGATTAGACACTAAACAGTTCACCATCATATTAAATTATTTTCTTGTTGACAAATTTTGAAGACATGCCTACTTTTATTAAACCAACAAACTTAAACTAGCTTTTATTTATCAAAGATTATCCCAGATCATGTGAACTTGAAAAACATTTGGATTAGTTTCTATATTTCTGAGAATAGACTTGATTATATAAATACTTAATTTTCTTTAAGCCAATTAAATAGATATGTTTACAAATTAATTTTGGCAATACCATCTGAAGGTTGAAAAATATCACATATCTATGACACATGTACATAGATATACAGAAACTTACAGGAAGATATATATATATATATATATATATATATGTCTTACAGGATTTGTTTTAAAAATTTTAGCCATGTCCCAAGTGTAGAACTCAAAAGAATAGTTGGATCCAAATTGGGTTTCGGGCAGACAAACTAAGTCAAAGTTACCTACTCAGATGGGCATTGTTTTACTAAATATTTATTTTATTTGCATGGTATAAAGATCCTTTTAGGCTATTTTTTGGAGTTGTTTTGTCTTTTGAAAGCTTCTGCATATCACAAAGAATGAATTCTACTCTCTCTGAGAGTTTTGAAATCCTCTCTTCTAAAGGTGCCCGGTAAGATGGTCTAAGTTAGTTTCCCCAAAGTAGCCATTACAATTCCAAATATCAAAAAGTTCATCAGTTTTCCAAAAAACCCCACAAGATCCTGTCCCAGAGTGGGTATACATATAAGAGGCAGGAGTCTTTGAGGAGGGAGGGGAAGAAGACTCGGGCCAGTTGGAACCTAATCTGTTTTTAGATTCTCTAAAACAAATAATCTATGTGGAGCCTGGTAATCCTACTGCTTCCTAAAACCCAGGAAATCATGAGTTTCTTCCCTAACAGACATAAGGGTGACTTACCAAGAAACTTCAACAAATAGAAACACAAAGCAAATATGCATAGTAAAGTTGGAGAGCTCAGAACACAAAGAGAGCAGAGATCAGATCCATGAGAGACTTATGCTCAATCTCCAGGATTGGTGAGAAAGCAGCGAGTTCAAAGGGTTCTGTGGGTAACAGCCACAGGTTGCTCACCAACCTTTGAATCACTAGGGTCTTCTTTGGATCCCATGTCTGATGCTGTGAACTATCAAATTTTGGAAATAACAGAAGTAAAACCAATGAATCACTCACAATTATGCTTGGGAAGTAGTAATTAGTAAAAGTTTATTGTGTACACGCCAAAAAGACAGTTTGCAAACCAGTACTCAAACCAGAACTTGGAATGAGGCTCAGGGGTATATTGTTCTAAAGCAGCTTACGTAGTGAGAAGACTATGATTGTTTATTCTTCACAGTAATTGGTTATAATATTAGAATTTTCATTTGTTACTACGTATCAATCTTGGGTAACAGTTCAAGTTTTCCATATGATTTCCAGAGACATAAGCAAGAAACGACTCAAGTCAGGTTAGTCTTGCAAAATAAGCTAAATTAAACTTCCTTTTGTCTGCTCAGGGAATTTTCACGGCTGCTCTTGTTTGGTTTTGATTTTAACATGTGTTTTAAAATATTCGGTGTAAATGCCATTCAAAGAAAAATGCTCTTTACAGTTTGCTACTATATGCACTGCTTTTTACTGTTACGTAGCTTTTTAAATTATTTACACTACCTTCCTGACCATTGAGGGCTCTTACATTTTCTACTTGTTTAGATTAAGAACCATATTTTACATAGGGGGAGACAGAATCCTTTTCATCATTTTAGATTTGCCCTTTGTTGTCCCAACTTTTAGATAGACAGTATTCAAAACGTTTTTGGTGTGCTCCTATTTTTCTATAGTATCTGTTTACTATATATTGGTTGAACTGCTTAACCACATCCTCCGTATCATATAGCTAGAAATATTAAAATAATGAAGAAACTTGTGTAGATTGAGGCTGATACATTTCAGCATTTTAAAGTTGCAAACTGTCATCATGCCATAGATATTTGCAGTAATTTCTTATTGTTTTGGTCATTTTTAAAATTAATTTTGAATGTAATTTTATTCTTTAATTATATTTATAGTAAACATCTTTAGTTCATGTAACGTACTTGGAAAATAGTTCTTTGAAAGTATGATTCATAGGATAAATTATATTTTTAATAATTGTAATGATATTATAATGTTGAAATAATTTTCTCCAGTGATCCTGTTTAAATGAGATATTACTACTGAAGGCAATTGCTATATATTAGGAGTTTGAGTACTCCTTCCAGAAAGAAAAAAAAAAAGAAGTAGTGATTTTGATCTGGTATACTGCAGTCAAAATTCATGAAGAAGTTATGTATATTGACTTATTACTTTGTTATATTGCTTACTACCAAAAGTAAGAAATATAATTTCATTAATTTCCCTTTCTAAAAATTTTAACCTGAAACCACTTAATCTGTTTTATCTCATTCTTTATTACCCTTTACCTCCGAGAAAATTCTTACCATATATATTATTTTATGAAACTAGCAAAGTTTCATTAATTTCACAAATGTATTATAGTACACTTTCTAGCACAGTGTAAGATAAAATAGAGTAATAAATAATTAAAACAATTCTAGTTGTCAAAGTAAAGTCCATTACCTGATGTAGTACTCTGGACTCTTTCATAATGGTTTGGCGCCATTAGAAGAAAGTTATATACTTTTCTAAATGTAAGTACATTTAACTTAT
>NW_011888783.1:7794970-7836436 GCF_000151845.1 Pteropus vampyrus | reverse complement strand
CTTAAACATAAGAAAGTAGGCTTTAAATGGAGTTATGTAAAATGGAAGACTTAAACTTAACAAAACAAAATATTTTCATGAAAAATATAAAGAATGATGTTAAGACTTACCAGTCAAAAAATACGAGGAACACAACTTTAGTTGAACCAAGTTGAACATATTGGTACTTGTTAGACCAAGGTAAACTACACACCATGGGTCACCTTGGTGCATCTGATGAAGAGGGAATAAGGACAGTTTTATAAGATTTGGGATTGTGTGAGGAGATTTTTGTGGAGAATTGGTTAAAACACTGTTTTGTTTTGTTTTGTTTTGTTTTTCTGGATTGTACTATGAGAGGAGGGGCCTATTCTGTGATTGCTTATCTTAGTACTTTTTTGTCTAGGAGGAAATAGGAACAGAGTAGGGGTAAAGCTGTAATTGATAAGGAAGCCCCTTTTGCTCATGTTATCTGGCAGATAGGATGCTAGGTAAAAAAACAATGTTTTTGTTTTTGTGCTCAAACATGATTGCAGAGTGGTCTTGTCCCTCCCTGCTCCCCACCCCAAGTTTCATCACGCTTATAGATGACTTTGTCTCATGTTAGTGTACTGTGAAATTATTTCTGTTTGATAAGAGAACACCATGACACCATGTTTTACTCTTGGATCCAGGCAAGTTCTCAACTTGCTGACAGTTCTTAGGAATTGCTTTTTTCTTTCTTAGATATGACATGAGAATGGATGGTGCAAACAGGAGAGAGACAAGGCCACCAGAAAAGAGAATTTCAAGAAAATGATATACAAAGTTGGGACTCTTAGGGGTGAAGGAGGGAAGGAGGAGGATAGTCGCAAATTATCATGGAGGAACAAAGAGGACATGTGCTCTGAACTGGCACATTACTGTGAGGATTTGGGGAGATAAAACATTCCCTTAGCTCTGGAGAGAGAGACAGGGGGAACAGTGCTTTCAAGAGAGATGGACTTCAGTTGGATCAAAAAGATGAAGTGAAACTTCAGTGAAAAGTCTAAAGTTACAGAGAGGTCAATGATAATGGACACTTCTGGATTCAAGGAGACACAGTCCAAGGACTTTTAGTTCATGTGGAAATATAGAGAATTATACAATAAAAGAGGATGTAACATAGTCACAGTAGATTGAAATTCAGGGAATAAGGAAGGATTTGGGAGTTCTGAACATCTTGTGACAACTGACACCATGGAGGATACAAGGTAGGATAAAACTGGTTGCAGTAATTCCAATGCAAGTAGTAGCAGCAGTGGAGTGGTGGAGGATGGCAGGAAGGTGAGAGTCCTGTGGGAATGCTCAGAGTTTTTGGGCTCATCTCTGACTCCTGTGAGACCGAATTATGCTTTGCCCTACTCTGGGCCTCAGAGCTTTCTGCTGAGCCCTGATGAAGTATTTGGCAGAGGGACATGGTCACTCCTAGTGCGCCACTTTCCTACCACATTCAGCCACTTAAGGTTCAAAGTATTAATAATAACTCAAAGGTTAACCCATCCATATTCCCTTATTGGTACCCTTCAGACAGGGAATACCTAAAGAATTCAGTGTGGGGCAAGGAAATTTCATTTGGAGAGACTTAGTAAAGATCTGGAACTCTGGGAGTTGCCTAGCAGTTAGATGGATTACAGAAAGTGGGAGAGTTTGGGGGCAATAAGTTACTGGGAAAGAAGTGACACCAGTTATAGAGAAAAAAGGGGTTTAAGAATCGGAGGTTTGTATTGAATGATTTTTCCTAAAACTGTCAAGGGCAGAAAAATTGGATAAAATATGAATTTTTTCTTTGAAAATTCTCTCAATGAAAATGTCTTGAGTGACATAGTTCAGTGGCCTCCAACAGAAATATTGTGAATTTACTTTAGTGGTATTCCCTTCAAAAATTGATATTTAGCAAATCATCCCTGCTTGTTGAAATGAGGCAAAATACCTTTATGTTAGGGATGAGAATCGCTGCTTCCTCCACTCCAAGATTGTGTTTTTAGTTTAGCATGTCTTCATTAAAATACTTACCGACATACTCACACAGTAGTTGAAAGCACAAACAATAACCAGATGGATCTAAGCTCAAATCCTAGATATAGCTCTGTATCAGTAATTCATGAGTAGAGCTGCTTGTAACCAAAACCTCAAATATTAACTCTGTACCTGAATAGGGTTTTATATAATTTTTAATATAAGATAAATATGCAAGTAGATGTTTTTTTGACCTTAAGTGGCTTAATAATATGAAGAGTAAAGACATTTTATTTGCTGCATTTGTTCTACAGTCATAAGGTGGTTACTTCTTCTGCATCACATCTGTGTTCTAAGCTAAAGTAAAGAAGGGAAAACGACAGAACATTTGTAATTTTTTTAAGAAGTGCACTCAACTGTGTTTGCTTACATCTCTGGCCAGAGTTGTGGACCACTTCTAAGTGTAGGGAAGAATGAAAACATGATTAATTAAGCGAAGCACATTGCTAATCCCAATAAAATCCGTGTTGTATTAGTAAGAAAAAGAGGTGATCGATCAGACAAGAGAAATCTACAACTAGTCACTAGCTTCATGACCTTGGTTAAGTTCACCTTTCTCACTATAAGTTATATTTTCTTTAAATGGACATGATAGTAAAATCCACCTAGAAGAAAGATTTGCAGATGAAAAGAGCTGAAACATCTAAAGTAATCTGTACAAGTTTTGATACATAATAAACTCTCGGTAAATAGTGGTGGCTATTTTCAGTATTTCACACTGGAACATTAACATCTGTATTATAATCTTATTTGTTCAATTCAACATGTATAAATTTACATAATTTGGACACTTTCAGTATTGAACAATATCAATATTTCCTTTTTTTCTCAGTTTGCCCTAGACACTTATCATGTACTTATCTCTACCCCAAGATTCATAAAATCTCCTCCCTTAAAATATGCATTGTGCCCTGAATATTCTAGAAGATAAAGAAATTAAAATCCTATGTAAACTTTTAAATATCAGTGATTCTTTTGACTCATAAAGTTCATGAAATTATACTCTGGACTCTTAGAAAGCTAGCGCTTTAGGAAAGCTTAGAATTTCTTTTAACTCTCTTTAACTCTCCATAGCTATGATTTCCTTGCAATGAGTATCTTAGGTCACTGTAGTTCTGATGTTATGAAATTAATATTTACACTAGGGGGCGGCATAACATTTTCTCCTGCTCTCATCTAGACAGGTACAGTAAACAATCGTGGATTAATAAATTTGTCAAACATAGCTACCATAGTTGTTTTATTTTATTTTATTTTTTCAGCTTAAAGTCACTTTAGGATTTCTCTGACCAGGAAATCAGTACAGAAATGCTACATAGATGTGATGTATTTGCTAAACACTTTATTTGTATATTTCACCAAGTAATTGTTCTTGGCCATTCTCTACTTCAGTCACATGTGATATATGTAGAAAAATGAAGCTGACATACAGTTGATGTCAGCTTACTAGACTGTCACTCTTGGTTGTAAAAATGTCAGTTTTCATTATTGAATTTGATATTCCTAGGTTCTTCTGAGTATCTTCAATCTATTAATTTTATGATTCTCAATGCCTAATTTTAATGTCATAGTTATTTTATAATTAAATTTGACATCTTCATGAACTACATTATTAAGCAAAATAAAGGTAGACTGTGCTACCATTATTTGTTGAAACAAGAACGACTAAAACGCAAAATAAAGAATATGTGAAATTGTGAAATTCAACCCTGTTTTCATGATTGCCACAGTGCTGTTACAGAAAAATAGTTGTGAAATATGTGAGACTGAAATTTCCCAGTTTCATTAAAATTTAATGGAATTTCCTCCATAGAAATTGGTATTATATTTCTTAGGGAAAATTTGCAGATTGCATAAAATAATACAAACTTCCGTTTGTGTTACTAATCACTGTGAAATTATTGATGCAACATGAAAGATGCAATTTTTATGGATCAGGACTTAGAGGGGGTGATATTATGATACATGCTGCTACTTAACAACTCATGAGAGTGTTTTGCAGGTAGAATGATAATAATAAAATTTAAGATGTAGTATATTACATATTGCTGTCCTGTAGAGCCATCTTTAAGACAATCTACAATATTACCATATTGTTTGACAGTAAAGGGTTAGAGAAGTAAATAATAGTAATAATAATAAATAAAAACCAATCGATCCTTCTCTGCACAGTGTCTAGCATAGCTATAAGCATAATCTGATGATGTAAGAAAAATTAGACTTGGGATGTTGTTTACTTATAATGTGAAGTTGCTTTAATTAAAATACAATATCAATAATTTAATTTACATATAGCCTGAGTAATTATTTGCCTTCCAGGCACTAAACAGGCCAACTATTTTGACTAATAAAGTACCAATATAGTTCTGTCAACTACAGAAACTACAGATCATGTGAGAGATTCTCTCTTTTCTCTCGGTATCTTACATAAAATAAGAGCAATATCTGTTCATCGGCACAGACCAAATGGACATGCACACACACAGCAAAATCATTCACATTCTCCCTCTCTCTTTCCTCCTCCCTCCCTTCATTTATTCCTTCACTCTCTTCTCTCTCTAACTTCCCTCTTGCTATACCCTTGGTGTAGTCTAGAAAAGCAGAGGACACTGTTCTGATTTCATCTTGTTTACACGTTTGTTTCTCAGGAATTACACAGAATTTTTCTACCATTTTGGCCAGGCCTAGAGGTCAAAAAAATGATTTATTTGAAAAGTAGTTAAGAACAGCCCCTCCTTCTAGCTCAGCTGCCAGATATAATATAAAAAGCCTAAAAATAACACTGGTAAGATTTTGAGAAATCTGAATCAACTCAATGGCTAAAGTTTCACTGGATGGCCACAATCCTAGGAATTAAAAACAAACAAACAAACAGAGAGAGAACGGAGGGAGGAAAAGAGGGTGAAAGGGAGGGAAGCTTGACATAAGGAAGGAAAGTAAGAACGAAGGAAAGAAGGAGGGAGGAAGGGAGAGAGGGAGAGAGAGAGAGGTGGATGCAAGGGAAAGAGGGGAGGAAGGAGGAAGAAAGATAAAGAAGATCATTAATTCTTAAGCAGTTAAGAAGAATGTAAGCTAATATAATAAGGTGTATCAATTTAAATAATTGGATAATGGTACAACTAGGTTTATCTGGGATAATCTCTGTTTAGGATATTTTCCTGGAATACTTAATAATTGTATCATCTTTAACTCTCAGAATTATCCTGACTTGGATGATAATCTGTATGGTGCTCCTGCTAAACATGTAAATCCCACAGGGACAGGAATCTGCCTGAAATGATTTCCTCCTATTCTCTATCCTGGCTTAACTTCTGTGTTCTTTTAGGATTTGTAGATTTCTGTGAGAAAGCTATCTATAGATGATGTCATTAAAATGATACTTGGCTATTTTTTCAAGAAAACTTAAAACCCTATAATAGTGAGCGATAAAAAGAATATAGTTATTCTTTTCTTGCCACCTTTTGGCAGATTTTTAGTTTTGCCGGTTATGGAAAATGGGATATTCAAGGCAGGATTTGCAAAGGCCTGGGTTCCACTGCTGATCATTTGAGGCAGCTGTAGTAGAATTAAGAGGAGAAAGGAACCATAGTGAGTGTCCAATGGCCACATTCAAGTCAAGCCCAGTCAGCGAAAAGATCCTGGGGCTGAAGGCCCTGCTCCCTTGTTCCAAGCTGATTATTTTTGTGGCAGAATTTTGCCCAAGCATTGCCAGTTATGGTTCCTCAACAAACCACACTCAACAGGGTCACCTTTGACTCTGTCAGCTACCTAATACTCTTCCAATAAATGTATTTTATATTTCATTTAATGAGTTAATTTTTATTATTTTTAGTGGAAAAACCTGACTAGAATTGGGACAAATTTATAATTGTGATTTTTTTTTCCCCCTAGGACATAAATATTTTGCTAAGTTTTACAACTACAAAATTTTGACAGTGCTTTGCTTCCTCTTTTGCTTCTCATCATTTAGCCTCTGGAACTAGAGAGACTTAGTTTTGAATTCTGGCTGTGCAAACTAAGCCACTTATTTAACTTTCTTAGTTTCTTTTTATCTATAAAACAAAAATTGTAATTCACTTAGTTTGTGCACCATATTATTTTACGCATACTATATAAACTATATGTAGTTACTGCTGAAAAAGCCTAAGATGGATATGTGTAAACAGGATTGTTGTAAGGATTAAATAATATAAGAAAATTCTTAATTTCAATTTCTGGCACCTAATCAAAGCTATTGTTATTTTTACTGTTATTGCTATCTTGTCTTTCCTCCTTCCAAGGCTGACACATGGACTTGTGCTTTTCAGATCGAACATGACAGATGCTAAATGAATAATACAAAGTATAGATGCTTTAGGGAGTACAATGAAAAATAAGCCAGGGAATTGATCATAAAATGTACCGCTTACATATGACCTATGAGTGGATTACCTAGTTTATTCTATGTAGGAAAACTTAAGTTCTCTGCTGTACAGATTCCAAACTAGATGATCATAATTATCATGTGAAGATTTAGAAAATATAACATCCTAGACTTCACTTTATAGCTACTAAATCTTAATATCTTTGGGTAAGGTCCAGGAATCTAGCTTTTCTGAGTCCTCAGACAACTCTCACTGTTCTATGATAAAATGTGTCTGGCTTGGTTTCGATGGATCTGTTCTAGAAGGACATGTGGATGTCACACATTTAGTGTGAGAGATGAGGCCCTTGGCTTGTCCTTTCTTAGGTTTTCCACCCAACACTCCTCCTCTTCCCATCCCCACCCCCAAATAGATACCTTAAGACGCTAGCAGAAGTACATTGCTTCAGTGTAGAAAAAAATGTAGTTAGAAGTTTGATTAGAATATAGTTCAAGGACATAATCTTAAAATTTAATAGACTCTAACATCTATAGAAGGATGAAAATATAAGTCTTCATGTTGTAAGCAGAAAGATTCTAGTTTTAGATTCAACTCATGGGGCAATTTAGTTAACTTGGTCTATTTCCTTTTCAATTACTCTTTGAATATATTAATTCATGTAGAAATTAGGGTTAATAATGCACTCATAATATTTGTTAATTTTCAATATATGCTTTAAAATCATTTTGTTGCACAAAAAATCAAATGGTTGAGATAAACATCAGGTGATTTACAAAATATAATGACATAAAGGTGATTATCTTTATGAAATGTAGGGCAGTACTAGGTACTTTTATACAAAATATATCAAAGATTTAACGTTGATAGCCTAGATTTATAAATAAAATCCTATATACTAACTATATTGCTATTAAATCAGATGATATATCTCAATTATTCTTTGGGGTTCAAATTAAAATATTTTATTTTTAAATTTATGTAGGTATTATTTAGTCATTGTTTGCATATGTGCAACTATCATTTATCATTGTTTAGAATTTTTATTTATAATGTGATTATGATACCATTAGAATCAATTCTGCAATAGTACTAGTGTGGTTGAGTCATTTATTTAATAAAGTTTGATAAATTATCTAAATGTCTTTGAATAATCTTATTTAAATCATATTTTCACACCATATTTTTAAATCCTAAGAATAAATCAACTTATTTAAAATTTTCAGTTATTGGGCACTTATTCTGTATCAAATCCAGTGTTAAAACTTACATAAAGTGTTTCATTTAATCATTTCAGCAACTCTTTAATTTGGTACTGTTCCAATTGTCATTTCACAAATAAGAAAACTTAGTTTTTAGAGGTTATCTCTTATTCAAGGTCATCTATGTTGTTTTTAATTCATAGCTGTATTGTAGATACTGTAGAGAATGGATATGAATAGTAGGATTTAATATATGTATGTCCATGTCTATTCCATTTTAGTTAGCTTAGCACACAAATAATGAATGTCAAGCATTCTCATATCCTAGAAAATATGACTATGCCCAGTCTGTATACTTAATTAAAATTTATGTTATTGCCCATTTGTTTTCTTATCAATAAAGTATTCAATAAAGACATTTTCATGATTCTCTTCTCAACTGTACAGAAGCTACTTAATTAGATTAAGTAAGTTAAATATCAAATGGTATGTTTCATGTACATTATATATTGCATCAAAATAGGAGGAAAACATTATTTAGTTAAAGATATTCTAGTAAAATTCAGGGTTTAAGTTTTTTAGTGCTTTCAATTTACTTTGCAATTTTTCTCCTGGCTTTTTTTATTCCTACTGTTTGCAGTCTTCTATTTACTAACTATTAAGAGTAAAAAAAGTTTTTACACTAAAGTAGATAATGAATTACTTGCAAGTTGCTTATAGCTGAAAGAACACCATATTTTTGGAATATAGAATTGGGTTTTCCATTGATAGGAAGAAGATAAGAGAAGCTGTCCATTTTCTAATCACCAGATTTTGCAGCACACATTTGCAGAGGGTTGACTTTCAGCTTTAGACAGTTTATGATGTGTAGGTTATCCTTTCATTTTTCTCAGAAGATTATTTTCAGGGAGAGTAAAAGAAAATGAAAATATATGAAGACTTTTAATGAATTTTTTGGTAAGATGTTGATGCTTCTAAATTTTTTCTAATTGCTGATTGTGCTGCAGAGGAGAGGAATGGCGATGGGGGTGGGAGTGGTGAACAGAAAGGAGCCTCTGAGCAGCCCAGTGGTGATTCGTAAAGAGCCTTCTCCTCTCTCTAGTCTCATCATTTTGGTCCAATGCTAAACTCTGTGGGGTGTGTGTGTGTATCTATATCATCAAGATACAAAACTATAAATGTTGTTACAAGCTTCTGGGGCATTTGGGGGAATAGAAACATTTTTAAAGATTAAGGTTGTCTTTATGCTGAGAAAATAGAATAACTGCTTGAAGTAGAGAATAAAGGAAGTCAGCATAATTTATTGCAAATCAGAAGCTAGAAAAAACTGTAGGCTAAAAATAAAATTGATAATAAATATCCTCAAAGTGGTCATTCACAAAGTAATACCGTGCCCCTATATCACATTTCTTCTAAGTTCACAATTTTATGTAAATATGTTCATAATACAAAAAGCATATGATATTTAACTAGGCAGCTACCATTAATACCTACATTTTACTTATGAAGAACTGAAGATAATCTAAGAATCTTGCCAGAGATTATAAAAGATTATGAGTGGTTCAGTCTAATTTTGTTTTAGGTTGTGTTTTAGTAACATCACAAAAAATGGTAGCTGTTTATATTAATTTTTATAATAATAATGCTATAAGCACTTTTATTTTACAAAGAATAACTGGAACAGAGATCAGTTAATCATACAATGCAAATTTTAGATACTATTTGCAAAATACATATTCTACATTCTACCCTTAAAACAATTTATGATTAAATCTATGCATAATAACAAAAATATATCAAATTAGAAATCAGTATTTCCAAAGGTAGGTGTACAGCTATCCCCATGTAAGTATGTATTGCAGCATTTTTAAGTTTTAATTTTATTTCACATGATTATATAGGTATGTCAGAGAATCGATAATAAATACTTCACTAAATAAAAATGCAAACTGTTAAAGACAGTTTGTATGGAAACATTTGAAACATAGAGAGTAATCACATTTAATGATAATGTTGTGGTATTGCCTATAAATCCCTCATATTTGTTTTGCCAAATATACATTATACTTTATCAACCTCTTTCACTACAAATTAAAAGGAACAAATTGTGTTACAGAGATTCCTATAAATATGGAGTAAAATATATTGCTTTATTTTCCGCTAAAAAACTGCTAGTTTCGCAAATTGATTCACAAAGGGGAGAAAGGTATAAGCAGTGATTTTCACCAGAAGGAAGACTTTCAGTGAAGATAAGGTTGTTTTTGATAGGAAGCTAAGTGATTTAATTTTTACTTTACAATCATTTCTCATTAAAATTGACAGAATGGACTCATATTTATTCATCAAATATGAATTAAGCAGGGTAGTAACATGATCAAATAAGTCCCTCTTTCTCCTCTAGTACTTGATTAGTCATCCAAGTGTGGAATCATACCTATTCTTCTTGCTCGAGACTGTTGAAAGTCATCCTCAAGGAGAGTACAATGTGACTATAAGTGGAGAGACAGGAAAAAATTTCAAATAGAAAGCAAAAAATATTAAGTAAAATAAGAGCTTAATAGACATTCTGCAAAAAAGTGTTATAGTTATTGGTAGGATAAAAAGTGGCATGATTACTTATCACTTTCATCAGTTATAAACATGAACACTCTACTGATATTTTTATAATTCCAAAAGTCAAGGAAAAGGGTAAATTATTATATACCTTAAATTCAAGGAAAAGGGTAGATTATTATATAGCCTATCTACAATTATTATGTTTAATAGGAGCATAGCTGTCATTTATTTCACAATTCATTATTTGGGTTTTTAATGGATTTTATCTTTCTATATCATTAATTTCTTGTTATCAAGAATAATTAATAGATAATTAGTACAAAAGTAGTAGATTGATCAATATGTAATGACATAGACAGACAGAAGGAATATACACATATACGTAGCCATTAATTTCTGCCGTTTTTAAAATTTCAGAAAATTAGAAAGAAAATATAATGCACACATATATAAATACTCTTGAAATTTTGTTATATTTCATCAAGCATTATTCATGTCTAATTTTCTTATATAGAATCATTTAGAGAAGTTACTTTTTGATAAAATTTTTTTCTTCCTATTTTTATCAGTTCTGGTGGATAACTGTTTTTTAATGTTTAGGTATTTAGGATCAAAATTTAGAAAATCATAACGATTTTTGGTAAAATACTTTATAAACTTTCATATTAATCCCAATAACCCATTATTTCCCATTATCAATATTTATATTACTAATTATATATGTACATATATTTGCATAAGTTATATATCTTTCATCTATATTTCTAGATGGACAAGGTAATGTAATTGAAGAGCATTGGATTTAGAATTCAAAGATTTAGTTCCTACCTAGTTATTCTGTCTAATTAACTAAGATTTAGTTTCTGAAAAATCATGTATGATACTTGAGAGAGTACATATGTGCTATGGAGTGCATATTGTCATTTATTTTTATATTCTTGTAAGACATACCTATTATTTACCTCTGTGTATCAGATTATGTAATAGGTACCCTTAATACAATGGAAAGCAATGAAGACTCAGTCCTTTGCTTCTAGACTATATGGTCTAATTAAGTTGGCTCCCAGCTGTGGTGCATGCGCTCTAGAAAGTATGCAATATAGTTTACAAGGTATGAGTAGAAATATTAAAAAATAATTTTTGTATTCATGATTATCTCATTTAAAATGTTTTTATAATGTTTTATGCTATAGAGAATTGCATGTATGTATTGGATATTAGTTTGAATTTTTTTGTTAATAGAATTGTACTATCAAACAAGTTCAGAGACTAGGTTATTATAAGGGGTGAAAGTTGAATGCAATAAAAAAATCATAGCCAAAGACAATATAATTTTTAATGAAGGACTGAAACTTTTGGGAGGCTTGAACATTTTGAAAGTTCATTTATTTGATTTCCCCTATGGTTTTGCAGTTATGCATTAATTTGTACATAGTATGTTCTAGACACATTTACAAGCATTTTGTTTGAATTAACACATTTTATCTTCACAGCAACCCTATTTGGAAAGTACTCTCATTATATCTAACTTAAAAGTGTCATTCAAATTCAGGTAATCTGTCTCCAGAGCCAGAGCTCATATCTACTATGCTAGTCTGTCTCTCACATGTCAAGTTCATTGATAGAATGAATTGATAATGGCATACCTGGAAATAAGTATAGTATAAAGCTTTAATCTATTTTTCATTATTTGTATCTTTACATTGTGTTGTAAAATAGGTAGCCGTTATAGTCCTGTGAATTTATTTTTCCCCCCGCAGTATTCACTTATAGCTTTCTGATAAGATTCTTCAAAATGTTGTTCAAATAGTCATCAAAGATTGAGTCAAATTTGAACCTTATAATGTGCTGAGCACTGCATCAAGACTTGGGAAAACAGAGCCTATTGAGATAAATTCTCTGCACCAATAGGAACCTCAAATTTGCACTGAACATTAACATAATATTTTAAATTATAAAAGAAATGCTGTTTGAAAACCATGTCTACCTTCTTCGATAAATTTTCACTCTATTTATTGAAAATGCTTTATTTCTTACCTATTTGGGGCATTTCAAGCCATTATTTTATTTTTATGTCAATTTCAATATTTTTTATTAACTAGATTTAAGTTGCTTTCAGAAAGCACTGGTAATTTTATTTATTTTTATTAAAATCAAATATAAAGAAGTGTTTGAATTAAATTTTATGTATAGTCATTTACTCACAATATTTATTCAGCACCTACTATGTAAGCATCCATTGTGAGTTAGGTGCCAGAAATGTAATAGTGGTGAAAAGCACATTAAATTCTCTGTCCCTGTGAAACTTGTGGTCTATCAGGGCGGGGCGGGGAGGCAGGTGCTAATCACGAAGGATGTTGTGTTAGGTTCCCAAGGTTGCCATAACACAGAACCACGAACTGTGTGGCTTAAAACGACTGAAATTTATTCTCTCACAGTTTGAGGCTGAAAGTCAGAAATCAGGATATTGGCACATGACTTCTTTTCTTATAAAACACAGGTCATCTTGGGTTACAACCTATTCCAGTTGACCTCATCTTAACTAATTACATCTGCAAAGACCCTTTTCCCAAATATTGTTATTCTGAGAGATACTGAGGGTTAGGATTTCAACATGTCTTTTTAGAGGACACAATTCAACCCAAAATAGACATTATTGCAAACTACCTAAAGTGCCAAGAAGGAACGGGACAAACAGATGAGAGCATGGATACAGTGTGGAATGTAAGGAAGGTGGGTAAATCATAAGTAGGCAAAGGTGAAGGAAGGTGAGATTCGGTCAGAGAAAACAGAATGGCCACATGCCTTTGGAAAGAGGAAGCTTAGCATTCTTCAGAAACAGAAGTAAATCCAGTATGACTAGAGGTTTTCGAGTAAGTGAGGAGTTGGTAGATGTGAGATTAGACCAGTGTGTAGGTCCAGAAAATGCAAGATTTGAGTTTCCTTAAGAAGGTGTATGGAACAAATGATCTAATTGTGTTTTGAAAATATCAGTTCAGCTTAGTGTTGAGAAAGATGGGATGGGGGAGTGTATAATAACGAATACAGATATACTAGCTAAGGGTCAATTGCAGTAGGCTAAGCTGAGGATGGCTTAGACTAAAAGAGTGTATTCTGAGAGGTGCGTACAAATTTAAGATATACTTACTAAAAAAATCAACAGGATGATGATAAATAGTATATGGGGGACACAAATCAAAAGATGTGCCAAGAATGCTCCTAAATTTTTCTCCTATAGTTTACAAATGTGAACACAATTCATTGGCAAAAGAGATGATGATAGTAAATATCGTGCTTTTGGATATGTTGAACATGAAGTATTTTTCACAAATATTTCAATCATGTAGTTAAATATATAGATTAAGAGGTCACAAATAAGTTCTGGGTTAGAAGATATACTTTAATAATCACTGGTATTTCTTGCCTCATTCCAGTTTTCTGTGCTCTCCCATTTCTGTGGGATTTATACCCTGGAATTTAGAAAGAACTCATAATGTCTACTGCTGAACAATTTCTGGCCACAAACTTAGACTCTAACTTCTTTAATAAAATAAGTTCCATCATCATTATAAATTTACAGTGGAAAAGATAATTTGGTGATTTCTTCCAGTTGAAGTTTTAAGTTGACTGTTTTTTTTTTTTCACTTAATCTGAATTCATTCTTTTCTCATTCTTTTTTTTCTCCTTAATTCTAAAGGAGGAATTTGATATCTATCCATGAACATTCTTTTTTGCTGTATCTCTAGAGATCATCAATGACATTCAAAGTAAATGCTCTTTGGAGGATGCTTTCAGGTCTGTGATACTAAGTGCATATGAACAATACAAAACACTGTAAATGAAGGAGCTAATTGATTTGAGCAGAGTGTGTGTGTGTCTGTGTGTGTTTTAAGATCAACTAAAAATGAGTCACTTTAAATTATTCTCTAGAAACTAATTTAAATCAGTAACCATAAAATAAAACTAAGGAAGGAAAAGGATCTAGAACTAGGAAACAGATTCTAGAAACAATCTTTAGTGAATGAAATGCCATTCATTTGTTGCCTATAAAGTAAACTAGAAAATGGCATTTGAAGAAGGGGTGCTCACATGACGAATATGTGATACTGCATAGAGAAACCAGGAGTTGGAACAATCTGTTCCTCATATCAACAGCAGTACTACACAAACTAAAAGCCATATGCTCTCAGGCAGACAAAAAAGTTATTCTCTTCATTTGCTGCTGAAGTGAGTAATGACTATATGAGCACAATTTACTCTGCAGTGGACTGTTCTTTATTTTAGTAATGGAAAAGATCACTAAAAATGTCTGAACATCAATTGTTTTCTACTTGAAATCCATATAACAATGAGTAAATAAAATTTCACCCCTGCATTCAAAAGTAAAATAAAAGTTAATATGTATAAAATATTAAGAGAATAAAATAATTGGGAGTTATGAGATATTACAAATAAATTTTCTAAAATTAAGAACCTGACATAAAATAAAAAACAAAAATACATTTTAATTCCTGCATGAAAGAAAAATAAACTCTCAAATACAAAACAAACATAAATATTTCCTAATTATATACATTTTGCTTTGGCTAAAACTGTCATATTCAGATTAGCTAACAGGCTTGGAAAAAATACAGAAATTATTCAAGACTTATTATTTTGTGCCATTCTAATAAATACATGTAAATTCTAAACAAGGACATGGCACCTTTCTCATATTTGCTGTCCGTTGTTCCAAGAAACATTTGTTTTATTAACTCTTGTATATTTCCTAGGATCAGATTAATGGTTTTGAAAACCATGTTAAGTTTTCATATGTGTCAAGTGTCAGCAGTAAGATTATGAATGATGTCTGGTGAATACGTTAAATGAAAATCATTACTCAAATTACAACATTCTGCTAGGCACTAAAATTTAAGTAAGTAATATGATTTTAAGAGAAAATCATTATCAAGAGATACTTATAGAATAGCATCAAGATATCAATATGTTTACTTCAAATATCAGCCAAATGGGCTGAGAATTCTTAGATATTTCTGGTTAAGTCTTACAAGCATGTCAAGATTCCCCATAATTAATTGATAAGAGTAGTTAAAATGATGCTAGCTCATTGATTCATTTGAAATTGTCTATAGAGTTTTGCCCCATCCCCATTTTATTTAGCTGTTGATTTTTCAATGCAATGTTTATTAAAAAAAGGTACAAGTGGTTGCGCAACAATGTTAATGCACTTAATGACTGTGAGTTATATATTTCAGAATGGTTAAATTTGTAAATTTTATATTATGCATATGTTACCACAATAAAAGATAGACTTAAAAGTATGTACTAAATATCTATAGTCTAGCTGTAAATACAATGCTTCCAGTCTTCTGTGAAAGTTTCTCATCTCACTTTGGTGCAAATATCATCTTAACTATTTAAATTCCAGTATTTCCACAAAAATGTACATGCATGTCTACATGTATCATATTTTCTCAGAGCACCAGCAATGAATATAAAAGACTGAGTTCATGTGCCAGCTTGGATTACTTACAATCTGGGGAAGACACATTTTCATACAGTTTTGAATAATTCATAATGTAGGTTCCAGGTTGTAACTAAAAAATGCAGTTCCATCTGTAGTGTTTTAACTTCTAGACTATTGTAGTAGATTTTTTTTTTCCTTCTATGAGAGGCTATCAATAAAGCCATACTTTTTCTTTCTGTTTATTGTTTGGGATTGGTTTCTGCATAGTATTGACATTTATAACTAGGGAGCATAGCTGCTCATTTAATTAATAAGTAATGCTGCATTATAAAGTTTGACATATATGCCACTTTGGTGAATGGGGGTGGTTGGCTGGCATGCAAACTGCTTCTGCATATTGGGTTTCAGAGTTACTTATAGCACTGATTGTTCCATTGGTGTTGAGAATGTCCTCCTATTGCTTCTGATCATTAAAACAAATAGGATACTTTGATTATACCAAAAAACACTCAAGATATTAGCAGAACAATTCAATTTTTCAGATGTCTAAGTTTTTAATTCAAGATAACCCAAATGAAAATATTAAGAATCAAGCTGATAGGGGTAGGAGGATGGACATAATAATAAACATGTGTCTGTCTTCTGCTAAAAATCAATTCCAATAATACAAAGTGTATAGTTTAGAATTTACATTTTATTTAAAAAGTTAGGTACCAGATTATACAAAATTATTAAGCACTTTATTGCTGCATTTCTTTCTATTTTCATGAAGAATCCTAGGTATTAATATTCATTGTTAAAATGATAGTCAACATAAACATTAAAATTATTATATAATGTGATTTTTACATTCAGATAGATAAAGAGCAGATATCAGCTGGATCTGTATTATCAAAATAATCTGGAGAAATGGCTTAGTATTTTATTACATAAAGATTAATATAAAATAAATGTTATTTAAAATTAAAAATTAAAGACAGGCAGATGGAGAGGTGGATAAATAACTAAAAAAGCTACAATTTTAAGATGAACAGATTTTCATAAATCTTGTTTCAAGCTACTTTTTATAATATATGGTTGAGTGAAATAAATTAATTTATATTTATTACTATTTAACAAATTAGTAATATATTCTTTCATTAAATTATTTTAAGCAATATTGTTAGTATTTTACTATTAACATTATTCTGAGAAATAAATTTAATTAAAAATTTAAAGACAAATTATTTAAAATTTCAGAAAGCTAAACATCAACAAACAATGAGGATTTCTTAATATATAATAGTTAGAGGGCAGAGTAATTTTCATGTTTTTTGCTTATAATCTCCTAGTCTTCGTTGTTGTGATTAAGTTGTATTTTGCAGTGAATCTTGAGTATTGTATTGCCAGCATTGTTGATGGAGTAAAAATGTTAATTTAATAAATTTCTACATTCCATTCTTCGGTTTTAAGCTCTATTAAAGACTGCATAAAAAAAAAAAAAACACGACTGAGAGAATTTATACTTCTGGGATTATTAAAGCTCCTTTGGATGTATTCTACCTGATAGAAGTTAAAAATCCACAATTTCATTCTAAACTTAATGATCTTGGAAAATAGTTTTTCTTTAACCATAAAAAGAAATATATACAATTTACCATAAATAATTATTTCTGCATATGAATTACATAGTAATAGAAAACCTACAATGTTCAGAATATGTGCTTAATAAATAAGAAGCCAATGTTTATCTATTCATACTGTCTTCTTAACAGTTTTTTTGTAATGGTCACAAGCCCAGAAACAATGTCTTTATGACTGAAAATGAGGGAATAGATTCTAGCCTCTGTATCTAATTACTAAAAGGTCATGTTTTAAACAAATACACACTGTAGCATTAAGCAGCCATTGCACCTTAAAATAGTTGGATAGAATAAAAGTATAATACTAATAGGAGTTATTTTACTGTCCTTCAAAATGTTCATTTATGTAAAGGGACTGTTCAATATTGTAAAAATTGAGATGAATATTAGCAGAAAAAAGACATTCAATAACATTTGTATACATGTTATGCAAAATCAGAAAAGAATTAAAACTCATTAACAATAAATGCATAGTTCTTTATAGTTAAAATTATATTATCTCAGCTAGGTCTCTGCATGTAATTTCTCCCAACATCAAATTTAGCCCCAATTGCAATGGATAAACATACTGTTAAACAAAACACATGTTTTAAGATGATGCTTAATGCTAGCAATCTAATCTAACCAATAGCAGAGAAGGCTAAATAAGAAATTCATAATTAATGATTTATGAATTTCTTATTTAGCCTTCTCTGCTATTGGTATAATGCCAATAGCAGAGAAGGCTAAATAAAAAATTCATTAATTATACTCTGTTTATCATCTTATTGTCAACTCTGATCATTAAGATGATCTATCTTGACTACTCTCGTTAGTACATGAAAGTGAATCATAATATAATTGAATTTAATCAGTATATCAAAATTTCACTTTTGTGCTTTTTCCAGAAAGAATAAATATGTTGACTTATTGCTTCTAGAATGAAGATGAATTTGCATTTTATTTTAATTATATATCTCTCAAATTAATTTGCTTTTGAGTAGCTGTTTTATTATACAGAAATATTTTGTTATTTAAACTTCACATATTACTGAAAACTTTCCATTCTTCCCTAACAAAATTGTATTATTTTTCAGAGATTTTTACCTTGAAATTAATTGCATCTATAATATGCAATTAATATGAGCTTGACATTTGTTGGATATTATTGAATGTAAATACACCATGTAAATTATGCATGTATTAAATAATTTGTCTTATCGTAAGTTCAAAATTTTCCCTGATTATTAAGCATCCTCTAAATTGCGTAGGTAACTAAGAGAGATTAAAAATGGATTTGTTCTAGAAATCTTCAAGTTAATATATCAGCTAGGTCAAAAACCCAGATCTTGAGAACTATCAGGCTTGGGATTCTTAATTCATTAAACCAGTGTGGTAGTGAAGTGAAATTCAACTTCCCAGAAGAGTTTAGAGGGAATTAAAACAAAGAAAACTGGTTTATTTAATATTTATTCAGTGTAGATTTTCTCACATATACCTGTCATCTCTGGGGAAAAATAGTAAACACAAATAGCCCCTCATCCTACCTCTTGGAATTTGGATCTGCTGAATTAGACAGTCATTAAGCTAAACAATTTCAAAAGCAAATATCGCATTGTTGTTGTTATAAGAGAAGAGTTTTATGCTATGAGAGCTTATAAGAGAATTTGCTATAACATCATAAATTTTGTTCAAGATTCTCTAATAGCAGAAGGGTAAGTGTTCAGTTGAGGCATTGAGTATGAGACATCACTGAAAGTACTATATCACAGAGAGAGATTCTTTATTTGAGAAAATTGAAAAAGACACAGGTGGCTGAAGTAAAGAAAGACAGAGATTTGTTTAATATGAAATCCCCTCCAAAGTAGTTAAGAACCAGAAATGCAAAACCATTACATATGACTTCACTGAGTTTTACTTTTACCTAAAAGCAACGTGTTCAATAAAGCTGTTTCTGAGTGGTTATGGACATGTGAATAAAACCATTACATTTGTATTTTTGAAAGTTTGTTCTGACTATAAAATGAAGAATAGATGATATTAGAAGCGTGTATGGGTTGACTATATATGTTTATTGCAGTAGTTCAGACGAGGGCAGTTTGAACTTGAATAGAGATGTTCGAAATGGAGAGATCATAAATTCAAAGGCATAGCAGGAGTCATCATGACTTTGGGATAGCTAGGACCAGAGAGGAAAGGTGAGAAGGGAGCCAAGGATGATTTTCAATATTACCTGTGGATAGCAGTGCTTGTTACTGAGACAGTCAACATTAGAAGAAGACTAACTTGAGGTTACTGATGTAAACACTCTGACTTGTCTCAAAAGAATATATGTCTTTTTTGTAGTGTTTGAAACTAGCAAAAGTAGTAGATTATGTAGAAGGATCCAGAAAAATTTGACAAATTCTTGACCATTATCAGGTTGAAATTTTTCTTCTCTCATCTGATTTCTGGACCTGAAACAGCATTTTTTTCAACAGTCCCCTACAAAATATGTTATCTTCATTTATATTTAGAGTGATTATTGTTATATTTGAACTTATTTCTATAATAGTATAATGTGCTATTTTTTCGTTCAGCTTTTTCTGATCCTCCTAATCCTTCTTGCTTTCTTTTAAATTGGATGATATTTTAGAAGTATTTTTGAATACTATTATTTCTCTAATTACTTGGAAGTTATATATATATATATATATATATATATATATTTTTTTTTTTTATTTTGTTGATTTTTCTAGGTACATCAGGCTGTAATTTACTTAACACGTCCAAATTTAACTCACGGATTTTTTTTTTCTTTTGAATATTAAAAGGGTCTTAGAATCATTTAGCTCTGCCATCTAGCCTTCACCCTGGCGCTCATCTACATTGTCTGGTACTGCTGTCTAGGATTTAAATTGTAACTTTCCCCTTCAAATTAGACATAAGTATTATTTCATAAAAATATAATTGTTTAAATTGTTTACAGACTAATTTTCCTATCCGTTAACTCGAAATTTCTTCTTGCATGTTATTAGCTTCACCTATGGCCAGTTTTTCTTTCTGAAATGTACTCATTAAAATTTACTTTAGTGACTATCTTTGTCTGATTAGTTTTCCCCCATATTTTCTCAAAATATCTTTATATTTCTGTCCATAAAGATAAATTTTTTATGTAAAGAATTATTGATTGGCAGTTACTTCTCTCATCTCATTGAAGGCATTCCTTCAATGTCTTCTAAGTTCTGTGGTTCCTAATGACAAATCACTGGCCAGATTAATTACTTTTCTTTTGAAGCTGCTTTATGCTTTCTTACTGGCTTTTCTTAGTATCTCATTTTCTCTGCTTTTCTGCTATTTCTAGGCCTAGATTTCTCATTAATTATCCTGACTAGGAATGGATGGACTCCCAGATCTGTAATATTTTTCAAAATTTCTGGAAAGTATTCAGCTATTATCTCTTTATATGTTGCATTGTCACCCTTCTTGCTAGTATTATCTTTCAGAACTTTGTTTAGATATATATCAAGCCTTTTCACCATTTCTTCCACATGATATAATCCTTTTTTATGTGTCTCGGCAGAAATATAAATAATTTCTTGGAACAAATTTTCCAGTTTACTGTTTCTTTCATCAGTTATATCTAAACTACTGCTTTATCTGTCCACTAAAATATAATTCTAGTCACAATTTGAGATATGAAATTGCATTTGGTTCTTTTACAAATGTCTCTTTTATCTATAGAAAATATATTTACTATATTTATTTATTTTTATTAAATTTGTTTTTGATAGTTACAATAGCCAAAATTTTTGCATGTCTATTTCTGCTGTTTACATTAGTTTTTATGCATGGTACCTTTTCTCTTTCTTTGTGTGTGTGTGTGTGTGTGTGTGTGTGTGTGTGTGTGTGTAAAGATATTTTTTCTGTGTTAATTTCTTCTATATTATAATGAGGTACTAATTATTCTTTTTTGAATTTCACTTACGGACATTTTTTATGCTCTGGGTTGAGGTTGGGTTTATACAGTGTTTCCTTTTGTCTGCCAACCTGAGACAATCTTAAATTCTTTCAAATACCTTAGTTTTGGAACATACTCTGTAAATTGAATTTTGGCATTTTTGAAGGATTAAAAATTTAAATGACACGTAGTTTTTATTTTCCGTTTGATATAAAATTAAGACAAATACTGGCAATATTTCAGGTTGTCAATATCTTTAGAGGAAGCAGTTTAAAAAGAATTGGGAAAGGACATTTTATTTTTTGTTCTCCTTTTTTCTGTCTGTCAACCTGTAAGTTCCAGCTCTATTCAGATTTTTTTGTTAGTTTCCACACCTTGGGTGCATCTTGTTATAGTTCCTGTCTTCTGTAATCCATACAGTGTCAAATCTGTATCTCAAGATCTTAAATTTTGTATAAACGCTATTGAGAAACTTGGCATTAGCACTTGATTACTTCCTAGATCTCTGGTTTCCAATTTTTTGATATTTCCAATGTATTTATGTACATGATAACTCATCAATGAATTTAACTTTTTTCTGTTTTTTGAAAAAATTCTTCAATGTTTTAGTTATCTCAGTCAGATTTTAATATTAATCTCTAAATTCATATTTTCTTATAAAATAACTTATAAACTCTACCAAATAGTTTTTCTAGAATTTTCTTGTATTGATTGTATACTTGCATTTATTGTATTTATCAAGCCTACAAATAAACTTTAAAAAATGTCTAATGTAGACATTTTTAGTACAAACACAATTTCAAAATTTAATCTATTTTCTTGGTAAAATTAGTTTTCTTTTTAAGAAATTATAGAGTGATTTTCGAAGTTTTTTTTTTCCCGACCCCAGCTCTAGAACATGTGAATTTAAAAAAAACAATTTAAGCACTGACTTTTGAAATTTGTTTCTATATTTTATTCTTTTTACTATAGTAATGTACATTTTATGGTCACTATGGTAACGAGGTTCTTACAAAATTTGAAAACATAAACTACTAATACCACCCATGATAGATAGTACTCAACAGAATAGCATTAAAATTGTCCAAAAAAACTTATTGCCAACTAAATTGTGAAGAATGAAATAAATAGCAAAATCAAAACAATTAGTCACATACTAAATTGTATAATTTTCACAAAATGTTTTTCTTATGGAATTATGTCTAATTTATGAAAAAAAGAGAAACAATTTTTAGAATTTTTGATTTCAGTGCATATTAGTTCATTTAAATTAACAGTTGTATAACCTGTTAACCTAAGGATCTCACTTGTAATAACTTTTCAGAAATAAACAATTAAAAATATTAAATTATATGCATATGCATAGGTGTTGTATTAACTACATGAGCATACCTGAAAAAAATTATGTCCTTAGAGGTATCATTAAGTGATTTTTAACATACCAATTATTAAAATGTTAATTTAGCTATAAAAATCGTGTGTAAAGAATATGTAGCAACCTGAATAATTATATTTCTAATGCAGTGTTAAGGAGAAACAGTAACATTTGAAATGTAAAATATGCTTACATATGAACTGACAAAAAGAAAACAAAAAAAAGTGAAAATATTTATGCTGGTATTGTGAGATTGTATATGCTTTTAAGGCATGCTTCATGTATTATGACTCTGTGCTTATAATCAAACACCCTTGAATTAAATTATGTGTAACTCAAGATAAACTTAATCAAGATTTACTTTTTTTTGTTAAAATATCCATTTGCCATCTAAAACCGTAAACGTCTGTTCCAAATTGGCTAGCTTACAAATTTATAAGATGATATAGCTGAACTTGATATGTGAACCAGCTATCATTTCTAGAATTTGGTCTTTAAGCCAACTCATAAAGTGAAATTTCCAAAATTAAAAGTCTAGGGAGATTTTCCTGCATTTTTCAAAGTCTTGTGTGGAAACTTTGTAATAAACTAGATAGATGACCAAAAGAAATGTGTTCAGGATACTGAGAGTTGTGAGATGAACAAGTAATAAAGAACAGTTTCATAAAGATATACAACAATTATTCTGCAGTACGGTTATAATTTTATATACCATTGATATGGAAAATCTGTTGTTGTTAGTTAATTATAAACATAATATTAGTCAAAGCTTCAATATTAAATATAATAAATTCTGGACATTAATTTCTAATCTTTCTACTGATAACAATTCCATTCAATATTCTAAAGTTCCTTGTTGGAGTAAATTTCAGGTGCCTTTACTGAATATTCATGCACGTTCTAGACACAGAAGGAAAAGATATGAGAGGGTATATAGTGAAATTATTTGTTCTGGTTTACTGAATACTTATGATGTCCCTGGCTTTATGCTGGATGCTGTGGATAAAAGGATGAATTATCTCTTAAGGGACTTATAAGTAGAAATTAGTCACAAAATAGAAATAAATCATACATTCGATCTGAAATCAATATATTAAAAATATGTTTTCAAGTAATCTCTGGCTAAAATAATGACTGAGAAGCAGTGTTGTTTTTCTAGGACTCCATTTAATCTTTTTTTATTTTTTATTTTTTTAATTCCTTAATGGTTTTTGCAGTCTCTCATTTTAGCTACCAGGCCCTCTGCACTGCAGCAGGTTCCAATGAATCACATTGAACTATAAGTGACTGACTGATAAGGACTGATATGATACATTTCTAGGGGATTTCTACCTCTCCTAGATTTATAGTCTTTTACACATGGATAAGATCATAGACATAATTTATTCAACTTCTGTTAGAAAATTGAATACTGAGATCCAGAGAGAGGCTGTGACCTGTCCAATGTCATTAGCTATTGAGTTACAGAATGAAGACTCCTCCATTCTCCATTTTAGTGTGGGTGAGAAATGTAAGCTAAACATCTTACCTGATTGTTTTCAAGAACCTATTGATGTCACTTTCCTCTAACCTATTACTTTCTCAAAGACTATTGCATAGAAATATAAGAAAGTATAAGGCAATGCTTAATATGTTTTGTGGTTTCAAATTTTAAAAACTAAAAATATCCAAAATTATTTTATTTATAAAAGAACTGCTTTTAAATGCAATCTTACATAAAAGTAATATTAAAAGAAAATTCTAAAGATGTAAAAACTCAAGTTTCAGTCTACTTGTCTATCACGTATATTGGAGGCTATGCAACTAATGATCCATTCGTCATTTAGAAAATCTACTTCCAATGTATTAGGCTGCTAAGTGCCTGAAGATCCAGGGGACAGGAGTAAGGCTATCATGTTAAAATAAAGTACTTTAAAGTTGGACAATCAGAAAGAAAAATCTTTAAAATTTCAGGAGCTATTGAAGAACCTGTAAAAGCATTTTTGAACATATTATACATAATGAGATAAGCCATTTAAAAATATTGATTATTAAAATTGATTAAAACAGGAAAGCAAAGTATTATATGGTATTTTTCACAGACTAGATTTAAAAAAGATGTGATCCAGGGTTAAGAAAATATATTTTTAGTCTGTGAAAACATTCTAATAACTATATCACTGTTAAATTAAAGAATATTGAAATTTGGTATAATTTTAGATAACTTAAAATAGTAGTAGATTGTATGTTAATATATTGTTTATGTTTTATGAAATACTAGCAGCCATTCAATATCCTAAACCAACGTGTAACCCTTGTACATTTCTGGGCTTCTTTGAATTTAGTGTGTTTCCAGACAGTAAAAATAAATTTTTTTAAATTAAATTTATTGGGGTGACATTGTTTAATAAAATTATGTAGGTTTCAAGTGTACAGTTTAATAATATGTCATATGTATATTGCATTGTGTGTTCACCACTCAAAGTTAAATTTCCTTTTGTCACCATATATTTGACCACCTTTACCCTTATCACCTCCCTCTACCCTATCTTTTCCCTCTGGTAACTACTAAACTGTTGTCTGTGTTTATGAGCTTTTGTTTGTCTTGTTTGTTGCTTTCAGTTATATATACCACAAATGAGTGGACTTATATGATTCTCAACTTTTTCTGACTTATTTCACTTAGTATGATAATCTCAAGATCCATCCATGCTGTCGCAAATGAAATTTTAACGTTTACCTAAGCAAAGCATGGAGAGAAATCTGTACCTCCTTTTACTCCTTATCTTCCAGCAAAAACAGAACAATACTGGAAAACGAATACCAGGAATATATTCCAAAATAATATAGGGCTTGGAGTTACCCATTATTGCCTAGATTTCAATATTATAAATATGTTAAAGTACAAAATGTTATGCCTGCTTTATTAATATATATTATTCTAGTAATAATATTAAAAGCCACTGGGAGAGCATTTTTACCTATAATTGCTCCTGCTTTATTTAATGAGGCTTATTTAATGCTAAATTTGGAAGTTTTTTAATATTGTCAGTGCCGAGCTGATTGAGAAGGGAAAGTTTTAGTGATGAGATGCCCAGTTGAAAGAATGCACAAGAGGCCAACATAAGAATGAAATGGCAGGCACCAACTTTATTGTGGGGAGTGCAGTTGTATTGGGAGAAGTGCAGTCTATTATGGTGAGCAGGCTTCTGCTTCTGCTCTTCTTCTGCTTCCCTTTCTTGTGCTCCCTTTCTGCTCCCTAGGGGACTGCATACGCTCCACACATATCGGAGTACAATAGTGGCATTCAGCCACACATGCGTGATACAATAAGCTGAATTATGTTTAGATATTTTAGGCATAGGCGCCGTACTACACTAATGTAACATTTTAAATCCGGGGTCCTTTTCCTAGCCATGAAACTGGATACAGCCAGACCTGGGACCCACAAATATATTGAACAATCAGGACAACACAGACACTAATCGAATAAAAGATACAGGCAGCATATAATCTACACTTGGCACGTAGTTAATATCAGAGTTGGAGGCAGAGATTTATCTAAATTCTCCGGATGAATTCAATGAAATTTGGGAAATAATACAGTCCTTCTTAAATTGATAAGTTGAATTTTAACCTAGAGATTTCTCTTTCTCTATTCAAAAAACTTGATAACTTTTCATTATGCAATAAAAAATATACCCCCAAAAATATTGAGTTTACTATATTGAAATAAAATCAGATAGTATATTAAACTAGCAAGAATTTAACTTTATAAATCTCTGAGGTGAAACACTAGGATTTAGAGAATGTAAGTATAAAGTTATTTGGATCAAGCAAATAAATTCCCATGAAAATAGGCAATGTATGTGAAGAATTAATATATAAAAGCAGACATATAAAGTCAAATAAAATATAAAGACACGAAAGCTCATTAGTTGCCTTAGAAACATTATTAAATAATAAAATATCAGACTTGACAAAATATTTAAAATCCACACTAGTGTCAGGAAATGGGTACTTTTACAAATGGTTAGTAGTAATGATACAGAAATTTTGCAAAAAAGTAAAGAAGTATCTATCAAAATTTTAAACATTTGTACAGTTTACCTCTGTAATTATATTTGTAACAGATTTAGAGTAGTCTTCTCCAGTAAGGTATAAATATGACATAGTTTTATATATTCACTCAATGAGTTCAACTATATTTTGCTAAATTATCCTTCACATACCTTTAATGACTACTTTGGTAGATTCCAATACATTTGGTGACTTTAACTTGTTACACTAAATACCATTTAGTTTTAATATTCAATCTCATATTCAAATGGAATCTCCAAACTATCTTATATCTTCTTTCTAAACCTTAGTGGATCCTATTGTATTGTGCAGGAAAAGGGAGAGGGAAAGGAAAAGAAATACATATTCCTTCTCTTGTCTGGCGAGAGTTGTAGCCTTTTGGTTATATAGAGAATCTTTTCAGTATAACATTGATGACCTGGGGCAGCCTCTTTGTAGCAGATATATTAGGTATTGGGACTGTATTCTTAGAAAGGTAATGTTTGGTTGTTTTATTGCATGATCTTCTCATGTGGTATATTCAAATGAAGCTTATTCTACCTGACCTCAGCTTTGTTTACCAGGAGCTCTTCTCAAAACCTCTTTCTTCAGGCAGATCATTTTCCTATAGACAATTCTCTTGTGTAAAGCTTCACAAAGTTGGCGCAGATCCCATTTCTTTCCATGGTGTCTGCTTGACCAACAGGAAACTTATCCAGCATCACTGTTTACAACAGTGAGCTTGCAAACTAAGCCAGTTTTGCCCCCTCTTACCCTGCTACTTCTCTTAATTTTGTAATCAGGAGCAGATGCTTAAGCAGAGCTCTCACCTGGGTATAGTATGTCTGTTCTTTCATCTAGCAAATACCCCAATCTCTATAAGTAATTCTTTTGGGATTTTCCCTCAAAGTGAGTTGTTTCGAAGGAACTAGTTTGGGAGCCCCTCATTAAGATCACTATATTTCCCACCAGGCACAGGAAACTACAAGACTTCCTCCCTTCCTCAGTTCTCCACTTAGATAAACTGAACGAAGAGAAAGGGGTAAAGGTGGGGCTGAATAAAGAGTTAATTGAAGTAGCGGTCTTGAGTGGATGTAAGTAGCCCTAAATGCTGGTTATTCTTCAGATTGTAAGGTTCTTATGTTTTTTGTTCTGAGGACAAAATATCCTACCAACATCTTGATTCAAATCTTGCAACCTAACATAAGTATGTAATCAAAAATGCACACAAAGATATCGGGCCAAATCTATACATTTTAGCTTTTTTTTTTTGTAAAAACAAAATAAGCAAAATAAAATAAAGCAAAAACAATTCGAATGTTTAACATAAAGAATAGAATTAGAGTTAACTTTGCTCTAAAGTTAAACTTTTAAATTACCCCCCATCCCCATTTAAATGAGTCTCATCCAAGCTCTTGGCTGGATCCTAGCAATGTGTTCATATAGCCATATGTTTTTGTAAAATATGCAAAAGTAAGATAGTTTAAGTGCAGTTGGTTAAGACTCTTTTTTCCTTTCAATTTATCCAAAATATAAAGAGTATCTTAGTATATCTGACACTTTTGTGCTGTATAAAGTCTGATGGTTGTAGAAAAAAACAACTTAGACAATCAACACTGACAGTGAAATGGACTGAGGGAAAAGTATCAAAGTTATAAAACTGATATTTTATGCTTTCATATTCAAATTTCAAATTATTCGATAAGCCAATTGATAGATCATAAGAGTAAATTGCTTACAGAAATATATAGTTCAATACCAGGTAGCAATAATTTACCAATTTATTTTAACTACTCTTTTGTGTGCCTTAATTTCTGATTAACTTTGGATCATTTAAAGAGTTATCCATCATACCCAAATTCAGTTACAATAAAAGAGCCTTAACCTGGTAGAGGTAAACACTTAATCTGTTTGGTAGGTAGAATAATAGCCCCTTAGAGATGTCCACGTATTAACTCCTGAAACCTGTGAATATATTACCTTATATGAGAAAGTGACTTTGCATACGTGATTAGGTTAAGGACCTTCACATGGGGTGAGTTTGTCCTGGAATATCTAGGTAGGCCTAACGTGATCATAGAGGTTCATATAGGAAACAGAGACAGGAGAACCAGAGGCAGAGGAGATGTGATGACAGAAGCAGAAGAGAGTGTTGAGAGAGATATTAATTGATTTGAAGATGCTGCATTTCTGGCTTTGAAGATGGAGACAAGGAAAGCAGGTAACTTGTTTCCTCTAGAAGCAGGAAAAGACAAGGAAATGGATTCTCCCCTAAGCCTTTGGAAAGAATATAGCTCCACCAACACCTTCATAGAGCTGAATAAGACCTATTCTGGACTTCCGACCTCCAGAACTATGAGGTAATAAATTTCTGTTGTTTTAAGCAGCTAAGTTTTTGGTAATTTGTTACAGCAGCAATAGGAAATTAATACAAACTGAAAGAAATGTTTGCAGTGTTTGTCAGGACTGAAGTTTCATATATTGCTTATGTTCTTCATTGAAAATTAATTTCTATTTTGTTTGAAATTTTGTAATAGTAATTGTATATTTTTCTTTCATAAAAAGCCATATAAACATGAGGTATACAGAACATTGGATGTTTCTTGCATAAGAGAGTGCTTAAAATTTACAGCATTTATTTTTTTTTGGAAATAATGAAATGTAGTGTTCCGATTATCAAATGCAGATTATTATTTTGGAAAGTACTTTGGCAAAGATCTAGAACTTTTGTAATTCATTTTCTTCCTTAATTATATGTACCTGTTGAGAGGATATTATATACACATTCAATAAGACATTTTCTCTTGGCAATAGAAGCACTTTTTCATCTAAAACAAATACATATTGTTTGTCTAGCACTGGATAGGATTTCTTATGGAAATTTAGCAATTAAGTCAAACCAGATGCTCCACTTCAAGAATAAGTAGTAACTTGGCAGTAACATTATAAACCTGTCTACTTGTTTTTATTTAGAAGTCATTAAGCACTACAGCAAAGGAACTAATTACCACCGTTCGAGGTACTATAATCACCTTGCATAGAGAGTCAAGTAGGGAAGATAACACAATAATAATGAATCTTATATTTATATGGCAAAAGTATTATTAAAGAAAGAAAATAAAATATGTTTGCCACATCCTTACCCCTTATACTTTAGTAAATCTGAATTAGTTAATAAGTTGAGCTCAGTGGGTATTCATTAATTGAATAATTCAATCTCATTTTTAATTGCAGAAATATTCTAACAGAATTTTAAAAATTATATATTCTATTACCTTTATCAAAATGCCTATAGTAAAAATATGTGAGTTTTCTTACTGGGGAAAAATAATGCTTCCTGAATATGGGCCCTGAATATTTAAACTAACTTCCATGCTAGTTTTTTAACACACCATAATCTACAATGGAGTATGTAAGGTCACAGACTTAGCATACACTTATTGAAATAGTTGATAAATAATGATATGTTAAGAAAACATTGAGAAGCATTATTAAATCTCAATTATTATTCCTGATCAGAAAGAAAAGGAAAAGGAACACTTTGTTTCTGAAATTCCACTGTTTAAATATATTGGAACTCTTAGATTTATATTTTAAGTTATTTTCTCTTCCTCATCTAATTTTATAATTATAACATGGATTATTAAATAAAGCTTGAAATAAATGAAAATTACTTTAATATTTTCAAATAGTTCTTAATTTTTGTATATGCATGGACACATACACCCACTACATAAATTATATAGGAAAGCACTTGCTTTAGTGAACATAATTAAGACTGAAAAAATAACTCAATGCCTAAAACAAAACTAATACTATGCCAGTGAGATACTGCTTATCTTAAACTTTCTTTTTTTTCTTTTTTCTTTTTTTGATTGTATGTGTGTGTTGTTCAACATAATATTTGACCCTAGTACAATGTAATTTAATATGTTTTCTTTTCCATGTTAATATATGATATTTTCTTATTTTATTACTTCTTAAATTAATTACTGACCTTGAATTCACTGTTCTCAAGAGTGATTAGTATTTTTGTATTCAATCTACATGTTCAGCTATTCTGACTTAAAATTTCAAAGTTATTTCTACTAAACTTAGACATTTTTCACAATATTTTTGTGAATATTTTGCCAACAGTCCATGAAAAGCATTATTATACATGGTATATATTAGACATAATAATATTAAGAATATCACACAAACTTTTATATTAGTGTTTCTCATCTTTGTGCAATACAGAAACATGGACAAAGCTCTACTAGAAAACAATATTTCTTTATAAAAAAATCTATTAATATTATCTGAAATTATGAGTTTGATTAATTCATTATGTTGTATTTTCCCTATCAACACTTGTTTAGCCCAGATCTGCAACTGATGTTGGCAACACCAAAACAAAACAGAACGTTTATGTGCAGTCATCTTTATTTTAAGTGCAAAGAACATGCATTGAGGAGAATGATTTCTCTGTGGCCTGAGTATTGTTAGTCATGGAAGTGGAGATTTAGGGTTATAAACCATACTGTTCCAGCTCTGACCATGTGATCCCTAGTGAAGAAGCCTAGAAGCAAGAGTTCCCCAGTAACAATCCACACACGTACTGGCCTGATCTTGGTTTCTAATACCATTTCCCACTAAAAGAGACTGGGACGCCTTGGAAAAATGACCGATCCCAGAGAAGGATCAGGAAAAATATAGCATGAACCTGGAATATTTCATTATGAAAGAAAGTAACAAAGTGTTTAGAAAAATGACCAAAGGGTATGCTGGGGATACCGGGTCCAGTTTAAAAGGACTCACACTGATTATGTCTGTGATAAATTGAACCTCAGAACAAAGGACACTATTGATAATAATGAATTAAAAACTATTTAAAAGATGGGAATCAATGAGTTCATTGGGCCCCCAAATTCACAGCACATTGGAATCACCTGAGGATATTTAAAAATAAAGATGCTAGGCTCTCACTCCCAGACATTCTATTTTTATTAATATTATGTACAGCTTTTTTCTCTTAAAATTTACTATCTAATTATAAGTAATTGAAAATAGAATAATAATATATTTCTAGAATATATATATTTTAATGGTAGTCCTCTAATTTGAAGAAATTTAGCTTTTTTTTCTAGCCTTTTCATTCGTAAAATTAGGAAACTAATGTTTTCGACATTTATATTATTTGAGCAAAATTGAGCAAGTATTTGCAGGCAAATTGGAACATTTTTCTAATTCTTAAAAATAACTTTTTCCAATAAACCAGGGTTTTCTACTTTGTCGTAGTACACCTTGCATCAGATTCTATCTTTAAAAGCTTCAGTAGATTGTAAGCAATCAAATGTATGCAATAATGTGACAGTAGGGGTTAAATAATTTATCTTCTTTTTTTTCAATTCTTTCTTTCCTTTCATTTGTCCTACTATTACTAGCACACAGAGCTTCAAACTTCAAGTATTCAAGGTATTTTTTTTTTAATAATGTATTTCTTTGGCACTAATTTGGTACTTAAAGATCAATTTATAACACATGATTCAACTCAAGTAAATTCCATTTTTCATTTATCTTCTCTGATTTATTTTTAACCTCACTTGAGTTTACTAGACATTGAATCATGTTATTTTATATTTTATTGCTTAATTATTCACTGAAATTATCTTCTCTACATTAAAGTGTCAGAAAACTAAAGAGGTCTCAAGACATAAATGTGATAAATATTTGAATTTTCTCTATCTCCTAATGAAGTGCTTGGGCTAGGACAGTAGGAGATGGGCTCAAGGGGTGTGTGTGGGGTGTTTGTGTGTGTGTTTCCCCAATCATAATGCAAACTGTTCCAAAGCAGTCTTTCCACTTTACCTCTTCTTTGTTTTTATTAATTTTTCAATATTCTTTTCTGTATTCAATTCATTTAATGTTTCTAATTATGAAAGCAACTTAAATATCAAAGTCTATATTTATCAAGACTATCAAAATCAAGTCCTTAAATATCTTGGGCTATAAAGATGTAAGGAACATCTTACATAAAAAAATGGAATTTATTTTTTAGAAGTTATGAGACTTCAGATCAGAATCACTTTGCTCCTAATATATACTATTGCTATTTGGATTCAATGGTATTTTAAAATAATATGTAACATATTTTTTAATTGCTTCATAATGATATAACTGTGATTTCAGTAGTTTCTGAAACAATATGTTTTTTAACCTGCAAGTTATTCAAGTATGTCTTATTTCATTTTTAATTGCAGTGGATGGAATTTAAAATTAAAATCTACTTTTAGAACAGGGACACTTTTTACTTAAGAGACCAATTTTAATCTACTGTAGGTGGTTCTTTTAGAACTCATAATTGTATAGTAAATGAGGAGGAGATAAGAAGTGAATTATTTCATGAAGTATTTTCCCCAACTTTGGAAGATGTATTAGGCAGAAGGAAACTAAGTACTTTACTAAAAAATGTATACTGTTTGTTTACAATGACAACTTGATACTCTTTGGGGAGAGAAACTTAGGAGAACATTTTCAATAAAGTTTGAATAATTGTAATTAAAACTTTCCCATATTTCTTGAAAAAGATTATTTTTAATAACCTATAGGCATTTTATTACTGTATTCTAAATATTAAAAAAATAGAATAATATAGTATTAACATCCGAAATGAGTTATGGTCAGGTTTCTAATGTACTAGTAATTCTGTTTAAAGCAGATTTATGTTGTGTGCATTTCTACCTAGAATTAATGTTATAAAATTCTCTGCAGACATAGTATTTCATTTTTGGAAGATAACATTTTAATGGATTTCAGTGTGCTTAACAATAATTAAGCTATTTACTTTGAACTACCCATTTTAATATAACCTTTAAAATAGTTGTATCCAGTGTTTCTCTGGGATATGGTAGGCTGAGGGCACTACAAAGTCATAAAAGCAGGAATCCAACAAAATTTATAATCTAGTACTCACACAAAAATTTAAGAAATCCAAACTCTTCTGTCCTACTCCTTCCTTCATTCTGGACCCCTAGGGAACTAGAGGATGGTGTCCTCCTTCTCTACTGCTTTCAAGGATGGTCTTATACATTCCTAGCTAGTTAGGCTTGTGAATATTTTAATAAGCCTGTTAAGGATTTCCTTTGTCTAGAATTGACTGTGCGAATGTCCTGCATCCTACAGAACTTGCCATCGCTCCCTGTTGCTGTGTGCTAATTATCATCCCCTGGTGGTCAAATGTTCTCTGATCCTTCCTGCATAATAATGTAGAGCTGCCAGATTGGCTCAGGTCTCACAGGGATTGTGATAACACAACTCTTTCATTTTACTTATTGTTTGTTCCATCCCCTCCACTTACAGTTGTGAATTAATTTAAGTATCATTAGGGAACAATCATAATGATAAGCTTGGTTCTTCAAATATCACCCTGTCTAATAACAAGCAGACTTTGAATGTGGATCAAGTTTGCATCAGGGTTCCTTGGTCTACCCCTGACTCAGCAGTCATATACAAAATTTTCAAGTCCAGTGAAGTTGAAGCTTGTATTCTGGATCCCTAGTTCACAGAGACATCATAATTAGTGGATTACAAAACGTTTGATCTTTGGATATGTTTTTGACCATTTTGTTGGTATTCTTTGAAGTCACTACTACAAATGTCAAACTTTGAAGTTAAAAAGAATTTACATCCTATTTTAACTACATTTCCATAACTGCTAAGTATATAAATTTGGTAACAATATAGAACTTATTAAATTTGATATATATAACCCTCGTTCACTTTTTTTTAATGTGTTAGCACTAAAGGCGGTTCATAAAAATCACCATTTCCAAAATTCTGTCTCTATTTTTCTCATTATGTGAGAAAAAAAGAGAATGGATACTTCAAAGGTATAAAAATGATGGATATTACTGTCTTCATCTCATCATTCTGCGTTACCATTCGCCATTCATATTCTCAGAGGCGACATGCTCACATTTACCTTCCTCTTTTCATTTTCATGAGTCCTTGAATCCAGCAAGGTCAATTCAGAACAAGAAGCTTTAATAATAGACAACTAATTCCTCTTCAAGTTATTGTTTGTGCTGTTAAAATATAGAACTTCTTAGAATAGGAATCTTAGTAGTAGCTTGAGTGATACTAGAATTATTATTTAATTTTATATTTTAAAACATGTGTTTCTCTCTAATAAATTCCATTTCTTGACAGGATAGTTATTATAATCACATCTTAAAACTGTAATATACTAATAAAGGAAATCTTTTGTGGTACTGTTATGTAAAATGGGCTTTAAGAAACACTGGGGTGATGAATACTAATATCATCTGCATTATTTAACTTGAAAGATTGAACTTTTAATGTGCACATTTTTATGGTTAAAATTATTAGAAGATGATGCTCTTTAAGGGAAATAAATTTTACATAATTGCATCTCACCTTCTATGTTCTCCAAACAGTAAAACATGTGGATATAGTTATAGTATTGAGTTGTATATGTAAAAATTGTACTGCTTATAATTTCCTGGAGAGAAGATGGTCTAAATAGCACCCCTGCTTCTAGCCATTCCCAATTGATATTGTCTAACCTGAAATACATATATGCCTTCCATTTTTCACTATCACTAGGAGAACTAAATCCAGGTTCTATAATGTGGCCTACAGTCTTCAATGATTTGGAAACTGCTTATCTTTTTAGCTCCACTTCTTTCCTCCACTGGCTTCATACTTCATCTTAGCATTTCGTATAAATCTGCAAGAACTAATATTTAACTGCATCCCTGATTAACAGAGGCTTCCTGCAGTAAGCGACTATCCATGGGGCGACAGCCATGACAGACCCCAAAGGAAGGCCCAAGGCTGAGGTGGTTAAGTCATCTCTTCTTGATCTATAACCTAACACTAAGGTAGTATGATATTTCTCTAGGTATGTTGCAACAGACCTTTGGTAGGCTCTGAATTGCAAGTATATCGACATTCTGTAGTCCTTCGTGTACTTCATGTTGTTCTTTTCCTTGATGCACTCATTTATGCTGCCCCCTCCACCCCCCTCATTGAAACACTCACATGGCTTTACTATTTGTCTATTTGTCAAGTGTCTTTTAGAACTCAGCACAGGCAACTCCTTCCCTAGGAGGTCATTTTTTAAACTGTAAAGATTCATGACATGAATCTCCTCAGTAACACTGAAATACACGTCTGTAAAACTACCACTTTTCTTAATGTATAGTTTTATTCTTTAGTTTCTTGCTCCTTTGGGTATTGATATTCTTGAGTACTATTTGTTGAATTTATTTTTAGATTTCTAGCAACTATTGCAATGATCAAGAAATGGCTTTTAAGTAAAAAGATGAAAAAGAACAAGACAGGAGATATTTTTCAAATAATTAAAAGTTATGAGGATTCATACACTTTAAAATTCAGCTTTAATTATCAAAATTATTGTATTTTTATTTGGGGGGAGGATAGAAAAGTAGAGCTCAAGATAACTGAGCATGAACAAAAATTTGGCCTTGGTAGTTTCATAGTTTTGAACTCAAAAATGTGTCAAAATACAAATGAATGCATATAATTTTATGAAGTGAACATCATTAATATTTTTGACAAAAAATAGAAGAGATGGTAACATTTATTTCATGTGTCATTATTAAAAAGTTACACTCTACATAAAGTGCTTTGGTTCAGGATTTCAATTTTTTAAAGTGACTTATTAGGTGGCTTCATTGGTAAATTCTAAAAATATTTAAGAAATACATATTATCAACACCATACAATTTCTTTCATAAAAATAAAGGAGGAGGAAATGCTTCTCAACTTGTTTTAGGTAGCTGGTGTTTCCCTGGTACCAAAATGAGGCAGAAGTGATATAGGAAAACTATAGACCAGTATCTCTCATGAACATTAAACATTATTAACAAAATATTAGCAATTGAATACATCAGTAAATAAAAATAATAATACAAAATGATCAAGTGATGATTAAGCAGGGTTTATTTTAAGAATGCAAGATAGGTTTAACAAATAAAAATCATTTAATTTATTAGAATAAGGGCGAATACACATGTGATCATCACAATAGATGTAGAAAAGAGTTGGATAAAGTTCAAGATTCATTTATAATGGCTCTAAACAAACTAAAAGGGAAATTCCTCAGCCTGATAAAGGACATCTATGAACAATCCACAATTAACATCATACTTACAGAGGAAAGACTGATTTGATTTCCTCTAAGTTTGGGAATAAGAGGAAAATGTCCACTCTTACTATTTCCATTCAATATTGTACTACTTAGTAATATAAAATGTAAACAACAGATCCATGGAACAGCAGGCATAAATCTCAACATCATGTTGACAAAAACATTTAGACATGGAAGAATAATCTATAGTGTCAGAAAGCAGATTAGTTTGTTGCCTTCAGCTGGGGAGAGAATTGCTAGGAAAGAAAAGAAAGAAACTTCTTAGAGTTGTGGAAATGTTTTATATTTTGATTGTGGTCATCATTAAGCAGGTGTATATGTTAATCAAAACTCAAAGACATGTATGCTTAAAACAAGTGCATTTTGCTATATGTAAATTTACCACAATATTTATTTTTTAAAAAGAAAGTGTATTTTATTATGGTATAGAAAATATATACACACATTGATATCACTGCATTTAATAATAAATTATTTCTGAAAGAGCATATCTAATTGTTTCTTAAATATTAAGGAATTATAACTGTGATGAAAACTTTCACCATGTGTCTTATCTTTATAATGTTTTATATTACATTTTCTAGAATTTAATTGCAACATATACCGTAAGTGAGAATGTTTTCCTTCATCATAGATATAACCTCTTTATGGTAGATTTTCTGTGTTTGTTGATTGTTTAGTATTAGAAATCAAATATTCTATATGAATATAAATTAGATCTTTTACTCCAACATATTGGCCAGAATATTGACAGAGTAAATCAGTCACAATTCTCTCTGACTGATCTCATAATCTGAGATGTGATCTCTTTTAACTCTAGTGTCTCTCTGTCTTCTCAACACATGCATGCATGGGCACAACACACACACCTCTCCCTCTCTACCCCCCTGACCCCCCATCCCCTCATATATTTCCCATTCATGTGGTCAGGAATTCTCTTCCATTGTGGAGAGGCCTCAAAAAAACTTACAAATTGCAATGTTTGCAGGAACTGTTTCTTCTTGATACTAAGATTAATTAATAATTCCATTCTTATATTTTGCTCACTGATATTTTCTGTGGTACTAATTTGTTTTAATGTGTTTTCTAACTTCATTACTTACTAAGAGAAACAGTGTTTATTTGTTCTTAGTTTGTTCTTAATCTGTCTTAAAGTAGCGATCATTTAATATTCCTGCCCAAAACTCAAAGCTTCTTCTCTCCATTCCTTTCACTTCTTTTGAATAGATAGTCTCTTATTTATTAAATTTTAGGTATGCCAGCTGAGTGTATATTACTATTCTCTATAACAAAAGAATGACTCTTCATATTTGCTTTGAAATACCCTTTGTAAAGTTCAAGGTTTGCTTGGCTCTTTAGACCAAATTTTCTTAAAATAAACTGTGATAGTTTTTCAAATACATTGCTTAGGATATAACAGGAAAAAGAACTGTAGAAATCAGATAATGTACTTACTTCTTTCACCCTCTTTTTTCTTTTATCCCGTCTTTCTCCATTATCTTGTGTAGGCATATTGTAACCAGTTGCTCGGCCAGCTGAATATCATTAGTGACTCTGGCAACATCCCCAACTCATTCTCCCTACTACCCCAATCATTTAGACACAGCTCAAGCATAACAATTGTAGAAGCTCTTGTGTGACAAAGAAAGAAGTCTGAAGAGCTCATATCTGAGAGCACATTCTCAATTCTTGTTCCTGTATACTTAAAAAGTTAGAATATTTTGCATGTTAAAATCAAGATCTTTTAGAATGATGGCCTATCCTGATTGAAAATGTCACTTACGGCCCTATTATTTATTTTCTTTAAGTATTGGATACTTATTTTCTTTCATATTTATTTATTTTTCTATAATGAAGAGCAACCTGTTGATATGCAAGGAATAGTGCCATAGAAAGGATAAAACCTAGGTATTGTTTCTGTTTTATCACTTATTAGTCATCTGATCTTGGTTAAGTCATTTAACATTTTGAACTTTAGATTTTTCTTTTACAAATGAGAATTAAAATATGTTCTAGCAGACTTTTTCTCACAGTGAATCAATGAAGAACATAAAATATACTCTTGATAAATTTGCTTTGAACTAAATGGAAATATACTAACATTTTAGGCACTATTACTTTTCTGATTTTATCTTATTTTTACAACATACTTGTGATAAATTACTCAAGTATAATAAACATATTTTACTAAATTTTTTTTAGGTAAATAATTTACTTCAAATTAAAGAATATTCATTAAGTTTCTGGCTCATTCAATAGTAAAGAATATAGAACTAAGAAGAATCATTTTATTACTGATTCTTTTAGTTTTAATATTACATATTGAGAAAGTTATTAATCTTATAGAAAGTAAATATATATGTTGAAATAAAAAATAAAAAGCACAAAAGAAGAAAGCATTGATAAATTGACTAAAACCCAACTAATAGTGTGGGTTTTCTGGAGTCAAGAATAGCTCATGCAAAATAACTTCCATTACTAGCATGAATCTAAAAGTATTGTACCATAAAATTTTCAGCACACTTAAACTGCCTTGAAGGCAAATCATGTTAATTCAGTTATTTGCTTTTAGTGGAAGGAGAAGAGTATGGACATAGAAATCTCTTGCCTTACTTTGCAGAAAACAGATAGTGAAGTAAATGTGTAAAAATTTAATTGTCAGGGTTAGAGATATTATGATAATCTTTGGCAGACAAGCAAGAACCAATGAGGAATATGAAGACTGCAATACAACTAGAAAGTTTATAATCATGTGATTAATCAAATTTCGATAGAGAATAACCGAATAGATTATTTAAATAATATTAATAATATGTACTAAAGTATAAATGATAATGATTGCACATATATAATTTTACCTTCTTGTGTTTTTGTGTTAACCAGTCTTTGTTTTTGAAGTGTAGATGAACTAATTGCAAAGTAAAATATTAAAAGGAATAAAAATTCATTCTGATTTATAAAATTAAACCTACAAGGCTATGTCTGACAAATGACATCAAACTTTATGTTTTTCAGAAAAAAAATTTTCTGTACATATCTATGTCCCATAACAATGTACTCATTAAATACTATACTAATATTTAATATTGACATCTGACATAGGAAAGATTATTCCTTTTTAATCTGTTATGTAAATAGAGCTAAGATACTCTTTCTCATTGTATGAAAGCATTTCAATACTGTGAGAAGATATATGAAATGCAGATTTCTCAAAAAGCTATAAAACTTCTTAGCTTGCTTTTCCTTAAACTACTGAAAGGTTGGTGTCAGGAAAATCTGGTGGACAGATATTTTTCTTATACTATTTAAGTCTCTGATATTTAGTAGTGCACCACACTGGGGCAGTAGTCGGCAAGATTCGTTTTAAATAAAAGTCTATCACAAGTACCTGATATTTGATTTTTATTTAAATGAGTAACAAAGTTTACATTTTCTTTCTTCATTCATTTGGCTTCAAAACTATTGCCTGTTTGAAGTTGAATTGTGAGAAGCTAATATAGACACATTTCTGATTAATCAAAGAATTTTGGGCACCATATTAGCTTCTAAAATCCTGTATGTGACACAACCACATTAATGTAAGAAACCTCTTGTATATTTATTTTTAAATTAAAGGTGGCAGGTATCACAATGCTTTTGGTAGTTTCATTTACTGCCTTCTACATTATTTCTACATTTTCATTATTGGTAAAATAATTCATATCCCTCTCTGATAGATTAGGTAATATTTTGCTTTAAAATAAAATGTTAATCTTATTATTTTTTTTTGTATGCACTATCAATAGTTTGAGAGTACAAAGAAAAGAAATTCTAAGGCTACGATGATTATATTAACGAGATTATATTAACCTGAGTCTTTTCTTTTTGTCTCCTCTGTCAAAGTTTTCTCTTTTTATATATTAAAGCAATACTCTATGTAAAATATGTCAGCTTGCATATATTTTTTAAAATTATAATTGTTACTCTACTTTGGGTCCAAAGATTTAATTCTACAGTTACATTTGAATATCTGACTCATAGGAGGGATTGATCTTTGCAAGCAACTATATTCTTGGGGTCTTAGAAGAATCATTGGTAAAATATAAGGGTATAGATTAGGGAAGAGGAGGGAAGAGTTGATGAAACTGTGGATGGATTGAAATCAGAAGAACAATAGATATGTGGAGAGTAGTATATAGGGAAGCAATTTAAGAACGAGGAGGATTTACTAGGACAATGAATTTATTGTTGCTTAAGGTTATCAAATTGCATTTTGGTGAAGGAATTTTTTAAATCAGAACTTTATTTGGAGGCCTCTACATACAACTAATAAAAATGTTGCCCATTGGGCCTGAGAAATCATACTCTTTCCTTTCTAAGGTGATTTTGAATTGAACATCTTTGTTCAAGTCAAATGTGTCCCAGAGTGGCCACTGAATTTACTGTAATATTTTGCATAATGTTGTAACAAGTCTGAAACTAATGTACATGTGACTTAGGATTTTTAATTAGTCAGCCTACTGACTACATTTGTTTGAATTCTTTCTCTTTGAAAAATAAATGCAGTGCAAATATTCATTAAAATTTAGCAAGGTGGATAAAGGGTGGTCACACATGGATACTTTGTTTTTCTCTCAGTTTGAAGTGTTGGACTGTGAAGTTTTGATGCCTATGTTTTTCTGGCTGTTACTTAAACATTTTCTTATATAATTTGCGCATTAAAATAGCTTATGCTCATTCTAATTAGCTTTTAT